>NC_141756.1:33098000-33298197 GCF_982258835.1 Parasteatoda tepidariorum
AAAACAAATATATTAATAAGTTCTAGAAATTTTATGGACAGAAATGTGTAAAAATTTCTTCTTAAAAAAGTATTGTGGAAAAAAAATTTTTTTTTTGTGTCAGCTAATTATATTGTCCAATTGTTAATATGTATAATTCTATTTTTGAGTTTTAAATTTCTTTGAATCGAGGGCACTTTTTTCTTCGGCAATTTGAAGGAAGTTTCTTTACTTGAAAACAATCAAATTGTTATACCAAAATGCATGTTTTCTGAAATGTAAATAATACTTGAGAGAAACTTGTTCACTAACTTAAAATAGGATATATTTGACAATAAAAAAATATCACGTGTTTATGTTTACAACACATATAATGAAAAGAACACATAACAGAAAAGAAGCATTTCCAAAACGTATTATTGGAAATAATCTTGTTTGTTGTTTCAAGCGTTTCCATTTTGTATTATCTTAAGTAATCAGGAGCAAACCTAATTGGGACAATCAAAATCTTTTGGAAAGTTGAGATTCATCTTTTTAATGGTGTATTTTTATTTTTTTATTGCTGTAACTCTCAAAGTCAAGCTTTTTCTGTTTTCATAGTTAAGTATCAATTTTTATGTTATAATAATTAGTTGCAACAATAATTAGTAATATTATTAGAATACTTTATCTCACTGTTTTAATTAAACATCACAAATTACCAAAACTATTTTTCTTGTTCCCAAAATTATAGTTCAGTATTATCAATATTCTATTAACAAAGCTTGATTTTTCTTTCTTTTTGCAGACTAGGTGAGAGGGTGGATCCACGTCCTTCACTTGTCAATTCCAGGTCCATTCATAATCCTCAAAATGTGCGCTTCACCGTAAAGCTCTCCTGAACTCTCCCATTTCTATCATTTATCATTTGCTTGTACATTATTTAATAATAAATAGTTCATATCATCCTCATGATTTTTCTTTAAAGTACAGAAACTTCAAGTTATAAAAAGCAAAACACTTACTAAAACAAATAGCAAAAGTTAGTGCTTTTATCATTCTAATAATTCTATTTTTGTCCTCTTTTTGTACTTTCAGCTGAATGTAATATCAAAACAAGAAAGTGATGCATGGCTTATCATCTTAGGTGATAAATAGTTCACAGTACAATGCCCAAAGTAAACAATAATAGTAATAATAATAAAAACAGATCACTTTTACTAATTTTTGATATAATGAATGGATTTGATGGTCTGAACTTTAATAGGCTACGTAATTTGTGCAGGGGACATTTTAAGTTATAAAATAGGATACAAATGCATACTTTCTCTGATTCGAAGTATGTTTTATTTTTAAAAAAATCGATTTGGATGAGCCTTGACCCTCAGGGGAACCTCCCCATAAGTTTACTCAGGTTGGAATTCCTGCTTTGGCTGGTTGATACAAATTCTGCTCCCAACTCGCACTGACCACAATTCTTAGATGAAATATCCTCTGTTATAGATGGGTCGTGGGTAAGAATCCCCTTGCCATTAGGCTAATTGTGAGATATTTTCATTGTTTTCTAGTCCTATTGCTTGATCCAGGAGTTCCTTTGTCTTCTGGCTTGGGATTAAAATTAAAAGTCAGTTGAACATTGATGGTAAAAAACTCAATAGTGAGTCAGCTGTTAAAAGCTGGTTATTAAATAAGATGAAACAGATTTGTATGAGCTGTGAGGGCTCAGAGGATAGAGTGCTTGCCTTTTAATGAGGTGACCCAGTTCGAATCTCAATGATATTTGATCAATATGAATTCTGCACCAGGCTCGCACCAGTCACAGTGCTGATGTAAAATATCCTCAGTTGTAGATGGAGTCGTGGGTTAGAATATTTTTCCCTATGGGCTAACAGTAGGGGATTTTGTGATTTTTGTCCTCTCCATGTGAAAAGGTGAGTTTTTCCATTAAAAAGAAATAAGGGTAGATTGTCTCTATACTTGATCCAGAGTTCTCTTGTTTTCTGATTGGGTTCAAAATTGCAAGTTTATTGGAGTTAAACATAGATAGTCTTAAACTTTAAATTGGGTTAGCTGTTGAGTACTGGTTATAAAATAAGGTCTGGATTCATCACCCTACAGTTATATGGTGGAGTTGGAATCTGTGAAATGGGATCCCAAAAGTTAAGACAATTTATGTATAGCCCTTGAATGTTATATAGCTTTTCATCTATTTGATCAAATTTCTAGAATTATTTAAGAGATAAAAAAGATGGCACATAATGATAAAACTGGCCCTACACCAAATAATATCTTTATCTAAACACCGTGTTCTATTACTAATTAGCTCTGTCATAATATCCTGTTCTTAAAATGACGACATCATTCTTTTCCCTCTAAATTGGCAGTCAAGTCTCTGGAACGCATTGCTCTGACAGAACTTTTCATAGCATTTTTGGTCGCTTCATGCAGAAAAGGCAATATTAATTCAACGTAATAACTGGCTAATAAAGAAAGACAACATATGAAGAAATTTTGAAAAAAGCAGAACAAGACGGGTCATTCGAAACATCGGGATAGTTCATTTTTCACTTTAACGACCAATCATCAGTTATTTCACAGAATAACTAGGTAAAGTATGAAATTTTTTATCTGATATATACTTTAACTGATTTGTCGAGTTATTTCATGAAATACCTAGTTATTGTATGAAATAACTCAATTTTACACTTTAACAGTAACATATAATACAATATTATTATAAAATATATGCATTAAAAGGAGATAACCCTCTCGAACACACATTAAAACTACTCTACTGGCTAACTAAACTAGTTATAATTGCTGGAAAAACTTCAGTAAAAAAGGAACAGCTGAATATACTTATAACAAATAATGTTATAGTAAGTGAACTAGTTATAATTGCTGGAATATAATCCTTAAATATCCCATAGATTGCACTTAGAGTGGTTACCAGTTCTTAAAAGACGAAAATAAGTACCAAAATTCCTTCTATTATCCCAGTTTGTAAAAAAAAAAAAACCTCAAAATTACCTGTGTTTTCCCTTTACATATTATACACAAGAGATTCGCTTTAATTTGTGCCGTTTTGTAAGAAAATAAAGCCGATTCAGATACAATGATGGTGTGTTTAATTGGATGAAGTGTAAATTTTGTGTTATACAAGGAAATAAAATAAAAGTAGACAACGTGAATAAGACACGAATAAAGCCGCAAAGTTCGCTATAGTTCCAGTTTTATAATGAGAAACTTTCCCATTTTAAAGTTGTTTTCACTTCTATAAATAAACTAAATTTCACCCATTTTAAAGTCCACATCGTTGATATTAATTGCTGGTGTATTTACCAAATTTCTTATTTGTGTCACTTTGTCTATGTTGGATAATGACTTACATAACTGGGATGTTATTGGTTTGAGCTTTCTTCGGCTAAAATCATTCAACTCTGCTCATCGGTCACGACTTATATTTTTCACATCTTGCAGACTTGAGGTCCTCACCCTATATCCCAAATCTATTTCTTAAATCCCCTCCATTGTTTGATTATCTTGTTCTAACTTGTTTCCCATCCTTCTTTGATATAATATCTTTTTTGTGACTTTCCTTCTAAAATTCTTGGTTATCCTTCTTTGTTTCTGTGTTTGGATGAGAAAATTTGTTGAGTATATAACCGAAACTAGAGTGTGTTTGTTTTTGTGCTTGATTTAAGCTTCATTTAAATTGTTTAGCTTTATTTTCACGTTGCTAAAAAATTAAGAAAATCTCGTGTTTCTTTTTTTTTTTTTTTGCAGCATTCAAAATTTTTGTATTATAAAATAAAGCAAAAGTCTGCATGCAGAAGAAGAAGATATGATGCAACAAAAAGAAATTCTGATGTAAATAAAGCAAGCAAAACCAGGGCAGGGATACTTCATAACAGTGCTGGTATTATGGTAATTGGTACAGTTTTAATAAGAAATTCTTCCATGGATTTTCCGCAGTTTTAGAAAATATTGTTTCAAAAACAGCAAAGATAGTGTATTAATATTTAAAAGAATATATTATTTTTATGAGATATCAATTTAATTTTTTAAAAATATGTATTTAAGCTATACTTATTTTTCTTCTTAGTTTAGTTTTTTTTTAACCAGTGATTACTATTCTTGTTTCAGAGTCTGGAAATTGGCCTGAGTACCCTAACACTCTTCACATCTTTTTAATTCATGATTTGAAGCTTATAAATCTAAAGTTATGCATTTACGAGTCCGTGAGTAAAAGCAAAATACTTGAGACAGGGCGGCAAGTCATGGGGTAAAGACAAATTTGTTATTTTCGTGAGAGTGGATCAGTTGGACGTTGAATGCAACTGCTAGTTCGTAATACGAATTCTGCAATTAAATCAATTAAAAAAAATCCGATTCTTTAATTTTGAAAAAAAAAACTTTTATAATCCGCGAAGATATATTGAATTTCCTTTGTGTAGCATTGCAAATTTCTTTGTATATTTTGTCATTGATTTGAGTTTCAGTTTATAATTTTAGGAAAATGTCTTTTGAAAAAAGAAACTGTAATATTAACTGTAACAATCGTTTCAAACTGTATAAACAATTCATAGAGTCGTTGTCTAGAAAGATACGAAATTTCCTACTGAGTACCTCAACACACTTTAAAAATCTTCACCTACTGTTTAAGATTTTTTAAATGCAACTTTAATTTTTAATATATTAAAAACATATGATTTTCTTATCCAATTTTTAAAACCTAGCCATGCCTAGAAAATACGGAATTTTAATTTCATAAAATTAAAACCAGAATTCCAATAGAGTTTTTTCATTTTGTAATTTTAATACCTAAATGGATATGTTGAATCACTTTCCTCCGAATGAAATAGATTTATCTATTTCGTTATTATAGAATATCTTGTAGAGCGAGTCATCAAATATTCTAATCATGATATTAGAATCTAATAACCATATGCACTATGTTTGGCAACATATAACACGATACAAAATTACAAATGATTTCAAATAATTTTCAATCGTCCGAATTGCCATTTCAAAAAAATAGTATTTCTATTTAATGCATTTTATAACATTTTATTTGTACTATGTTGAATATATAAGATTCAAAACACGTTTCATAAATAAAAATATAATGTTTAAGGATGAAACAGATAATGAATGACCACGATGAAACAAACACTATCTTTTTCCTGCGGGATCGCTATTGAAAACGAAGATCAATTCCTTTGCGATTCAAGCAAAGCATATGAAGGCATTTTCTTTTTAACTACTGAGCTAATTCCATGTTTGATCATTTTGAGCCACAGAACCTAAAAAGTCAAACGATTTTTAATTTAATTTAACTATTTTTTCCTTCTAGTGTCTGATTTTTTATGTACTCAATTAAGCAGAATAAACTGAAGTTGTACTATTTTTTAAATAAGATAGAAAATACTTTTTTTTTTGTAAAAAATGATTAGTTACGAAGTAAACAAAAATTTAAAGAACAAATTTAAAATTAAAATTAATTTAAAAAAGAAAACGTTTTTTATTAATCATATTTCAAAAACAATTTAAAAAATTTTCTATCAAATTTGATTCCAAACATTAAAAAACACTATGTTTGGCTTAATCTAAAAATGAAATTAAAATCTGCACAGTTCATACAGTGTCTTCAATTGAATCTCTGACAGAGAACCCTGTCATAGCCCGTGTTTTATAGTGCCAAGAAGTACAGCCTGTTACGTCTTGTACTATACATCCATACGCCTTGTATACATCCATGATAAGTAGAATTTGCAAAAAGAAAATAGGAATAAAAATTGTCAGATAAAATTTTAAAACTGTGCGGGAAAAACAAGCTTATCTTTAAACATCATAACTTAAAGGGAGCCAAATAACAGTTTTTTTTTTCAAGCAAACAACGCTGGACATTTTCCTTCTAGGAGCATCTCTTTTTCTGAAAGCATATAATTTTCTACTTTCGGAATTACATCTTTTTTATCATTCGAAGGATGGTAATTTTCGTTTAGCTCTAAAGGTTTTAATTTGCTGCTTGATTTAGTACCAATAATATCTTCTTTTATCACAATCAAGTTCTCGACTTCACCTCTAGACTCCAAATCGCTATATTCTAGATAACTTGAATCTTTTTGGGGAAGAACTTCTGTTTTATTAGCAGATTCATTGAATATTTCTTCATCTGTAGTGCGCGTAGCAGGCACGTACTTGTTTTGCTTCCATTCGGGAGACTTTCCTTCTATTTCAATTTCAAAAGAGTGAATAAATGATATCAATTCTTCCTTTTCGAGTATTCTCAAAGTCATTTGTTCAAAAATCTGCAATTTTTTAAGAAAGGAAAATGAATATGTATAGTATAATAATCGAAGGAAAAAAAAAGAAAGGTTGAAAGAAGTATAACTTTTTAATCTCGTTTAACCTTTAGTTACCTTTGCATATATTCAAACGTAGCGTACTAGGCAGGAAAAAAAGGATATCACCTTGAATAACTTTTGTACTAATAATCGTATTTAGCAATTTTAACGGTTCCAGTAGGATGTGTGACCTCATATATATGCTGACAAATCAGTAGCAGATATGCTAATTAATTAGCAATAAAAGTTTTGAAAACGAGGTATAATTTTTTTTATACAATATTAATATACATATTTTTCTGTTAAGAAATCTAAAGTTTAAACTATTTTTGAAGAGTGGGAGGGGATCCGAGGAAAATTTAAATTAGTTATTTTTAAAGAAATAAATTTCGAAACCCAAAATTTTTTAAGCAGGCAATTGTATTTGGTGAAATCGAATATTTTGCTGAATATAAACCGTAATGGAATGCGACTGATCCTCTTAGTTTTGCTGCCATTTTTTCAGTTTCTTAAGTACCCCACGATCTCAGTTTAAAATGACACTATCGTATTAGATGTATGTATGTAGTGATGGTGATCGAGAATCGTGAAATAAGTTTGTATAAAAACTTGAATTAAATCTATAATGTCTTACTTCTTTAACATTTTCACCAGTCTTGGCACTGCATTCAAAAAATTCAAGATTTTCACTTTTGGCAAAATTTTGGCCTTCTTCAAAAAGTACTTCCCTTCTGTGGAAAAGGTCAGATCGAGCACCAACTGTCAATTATAAAATATTTTCATTAAAAGAAACATGAAATCTCCAGAAAAAAATTGTTATCAACAAATTGTTTTTTAGTGGGAATGTAACATTATTGAGTTAATGCTCAATTCGTTAAATTCGATAAATATGCAACTGTTCTTGAATTATATCAGTGGATACTCTAACATAATGGATAGTTCATCTTATAAAAACGAAAAGGCGCGCAAGCAGCTGAGAAGTGGAGAGATTTCGACACGAGAAGTTGTCTTACCATATGAATGTGTTTCTCACCCTCACTAATATAATCAAACCAAATATTTATTCGCCCAAATATTTTCCATAAATGGAATTTCCAATGTCCATATTAATTTGTATCATCTAAATGCCACACTGCACACATACAGACATATTTTTCCCCATGGTATCTCCATGCAGAAATTTGTAAAGTTTCAAACATGTGTATTTTGTATCAAACCTAAGGGTTACAAACTGAAGATTGCACTATCTCCATGGTCATAAACAACCCTTGCATTACTCGGCAAAAGATTTAGATAAGTATTTTTATTTCAGAAACCCTATCCAATTAAAAACAGCTAGAAATATTCCGATATAAATATTTATTTTTAAGCTATCTGTGAAAATAAAATGCTAGAAGTTGTTACTTATGCCACTTGCCAATATCAGCAACCGTGCTGTGGGTAAACATAGCGAATTTGGAAGGTAGAGGGTGCGTTTCTTGTTTTTAAGTGGCGCCATCTACGGCCAAGCATACGATTCAAGTCACACGCACACATCACAGTCCATTTTACAGCGATGACCAATTCATTCATACACGGATCGTAATTTTGACCTTAAGCTGAGAACGATCAATCTCCAATTCAGTACCTCCAGAGGTATTGATTTTTTTTATCGGAACTTGGAAGACTTTGTGACTCCGGCAGATTCAACGTGCACCAGTCACCATTTGATGCACGGGGATTATTCGACCTGCGGGATTCGAACTCGTGATCTGAAGAACACGAGCCCAACGTCCTACAAACCAGGCTATCTCGGTCCAAATACTAGAAATAATTAGTAATATAAATACTTATGAATATGATTGCTTCTGGAGCTAAATCCCTCATTATCTCACGCCATTCTCGAAGTTTCTCAAAGGTACGAATGTTTGCAGTATCATAAAGCAGAAGAATACCGTGTGCATCTTGAGTTATCCTGGAATAAAAAAAAATTTAAATATATCAGCAGCATTATCAATAAATATTTTTTTAACTGTTGCTGTTGCTCTTCGAGGAGAAAAGTTTATTACTAAAGGGTCTTTATTTACTATTAAGGTAAATATAAAAATAAATTCAGGAAGATTAAAAAAAATAAAAGGATAAAGTAGGCATACAAAAATAATTAGTTGTGGTAGTACATTATTTAAATCGCTTTAGGGCTACAAAATGGGCTAATGGAGATGGTCTGGCAAACACCCCAGGATGATCTGAACACACGCCATCATAGTTTTGATCCTCAATAGAGAGGATGGCTCCCCGCTTTGACAACCCAGATGTCTGGGTGCAAGGGCGCCGGCAACGGGGTGCAAGTGGGTGCACTTACACCCCCTATCCTGGCTTTTTTTAAGCAATTAAAGCGATACAGAAAAACAATTTTGTTATAAAAAATTTTTATTAAAAATATTTTTATTCAAAAACAAATAAATAATTGATACATAACAATTAAAATTTTTTTTAATCAAACAAGAATTGTAATCGTCTTGTTTGCTGTCCAAATCTGTTCATAACTTTTTCAATGAATTCTGAGTCATCTTTGATACTGTTCTTATGCACACTGAGCATGCTCAAACGTGGCAAATATCTAAGCTATATTTTTAAATTTCATTTAATAAAATATAAATAATATTATATTTTGTATTAGTTATTTAGTTTAACTAAGGTGTATAGCACAAACTGACTTCTCACAACTGTAAGACTTCATCAACACAATAAATACCAATGTTAAGCATGCACAAACACGTTAGTATACGAAACTACTATCGTAGTTATTTGTGTTTCAAAGTCAGTAGCTATACCAGCGCCATCAGTACAGTTTCTCGTGGCAGAATTTGCAAGTACAAGAAATTCGTACTATTTTTTTTTAAATATCTTGTTAACAATGAAGAAATGTATGCTGAAAAAAATTAACAGATGAAAGTATATGTAATAACAAAACAAAATGCAATAACAGAACATTTAAATTTTTTTTTTTGGGGGGGGGATAGTTTATTAGAGGGTTGCACCCCCTTTTATATTATTCTGCCGGCGCCCTTGTCTGGGTGCAATAACAGAACATTTTAATTTTTTTTTGGGGGGGGGGGATAGTTTATAAGAGGGTTGCACCCCCTTTTATATTATTCTGCCGGCGCCCTTGTCTGGGTGTGAAGTCGAGTACTTTACGATAGAACAATTTAACGAGGATCGATATCGCACACCCTCATTCCCTTCGCTGGCTGATCAGGGGTCACCCACCCACACTGACACATACACAAACCACTGGTTCATTGTCCACAGCCAGTGATGCTTTACCTTGGTGATCTTCTTGAAACTAAGTCTTACAAACAATTCATTGTAAGATAGGAAAAGAATTAAAAAAAATCGCAAAAGTGCACTGGGCCGCAAACGCAACCAACAGTCACAAATTATACGCAAATAATTAAGTTTTTTTAAACGTCTTGAGGGTACTAACATTTTCAATATCAAAAATATGAAGAATATCGTGTGGATTTTCCGACATTTTGGAAAGAAAAATTTTAAGTAGATTCTAACTGGATCATCAAAACAGTTTTATTTTTTTTATTTTTTAGGTGAAGATTTTATTACTTAAGGATTTGAACTTATTATTAAGGTAAATGTCAATCAATGTTCCTGTCCCACCCACTTCTGGTCATCCAGGAAATTTTATTGTATTCTAACATCATCACATACAATCTGGCAACAAGCTTGTTTGTTATTAGGAGAATTTTAATAATAGTGTAAGCTATACAGAATTTATTTAAAAATAATTTTGCATTAACTTTTTCAAACTTTTCTTCTTTATATTCTAATAAAATTAGATATAAATTAAGAAATAAAGGAAATGAGCCTTTTAAATAATTTTTTTCCCTCGGAAACTCACATTATACGATAATATAAATTTACCAAAATCAGTTAAAATTAAGAGAAAAATTTTAAATTGGTTTAAGACTAGAAAAGAATTAAATAGAAATAATGATTTAAGGTTAAAATGGAACAAGCCAGCTTAAAAAAGCATCAAATATCAGTATTTGATTAGGATAAAAGCGATAAAAATTTAAATTCAGCATAACTAATTGAGCAATTCTAAATCCTTGTTATGGCCCCCTACCGTCCCTTAAAGTTTTTCCCAATAATCCTGAGGCACCCTGCATTCAACAAATTTTGTCATGGGTAATAAAAATAAATCTTAATTAAGTTACGACACAGTGATAATGTAAGAAAATAGTATAATCAAATAAAATTTTTATTGGTAAATATGTTATATTTTGCAAAAAGTAAGCTATATTTAGCGCTAAAATGTAACAAATTTGATTTAAAAATGACTTTTTTATACTCACCTTGGTACCAATCTGCGATATCTCTTTTGACCACCAATTACTCCAATAAATAATTCCACATCTTTATCCTTTACCTTAAGTTGTTTAAAGAAGTAGTGATAGCCCCATTTCTGATTAAAATTTTCTAAAATGATGATCAACCCTTTAGTTGAAGTAAAACTTTAACTGACAAACATGAGTGAAATATAATCAGATAAAAGTACCAACTATGTACACTCTTAAGCATCTAATTTTTTTTAAAAAAAAACCTTCTTTCTAAATTTTATTTATTCTTTCTTCTCAAGTCATAACAATGTTCTATATTTTTGTGCAATGATATCACTGCTATTAATGGTAATTGAATTATTATTATTTTTTGTTTCAATACATACAAATTTGAAAATTTATGGAAAATTGTCCAAGCAGAAGATAACAGAGAAAAGGAGAATAGAGTTAACCCTGTATCCGCACGGATTTGTAGCGCCACCTAGTATAACTTGTAACACTGAGAAAAAGAGTGTGTGTGGAAGGAGAGCTGTAACGAGCTACAAAAAAGCTCTCTTCCAAATAATAATAAATAAATATTGTGAATTTACAGTCCGCTTCTTTTTGTTTATTGAGCGAGTTCATATTTACCTGAGCGTCGACATGAGTGGTCCGCTCACCAGGAGAAATAATCAGCAAAATTAAAAACAATTAACGAAAAGAGTTTCGTTTTGAGTTCTAAGAGATAACCATTGTGGACAGTGTTACGAGAAAACTGTGGATTCGTGCCTTCCCATTCGAAGTAGGATTGTTTTGATTTTTTATAAAATACTTTAATTTACAATGTTTAAGAATTGTAAAAAAGATGATTTAAGGCTTATTGCCAGTGAACTAGATCTAGAGATTAGTGATGATATGACTGTGGTAAACTTAATTGATATAATTAAAAGTTGTGAAAAATATAAAACAGACTCTGAAACTGTTAGTGATCTAGTAAGTTTAATAGTAGAAGAGCGCAAGTCTGAAGAATCAAAACAATTAAAGTTAGAGAATATAAAGCTCGAGAGAGCAAAAACTGAACTAGAAATTGCACGTATTCGTGCTGAGCCAAAGGAGCTCGAGAGAACAAAAACTGAATTAGAAATTGCACGCATTCGTTCTGAGCCAAAAGAGAATAATATAGAGCTAATTGAATCTAATAATTCCCTAGATTCTTTGATTAAGAGCATTAGAACATTGACCATTAAAGTGCCGAGTAAACCCGAAAATTGGGGATTCTTCTTTACATCGTTAGAACGAGCATTTATAGTTAAGTGTGTGCCAGATAAATATAAATCAGAGATTCTTCTTAATCTGCTTGGAGAAAGATCGTCTAATATTATCACATATATAAGTGATGATGATCTTAATAATTATGAAAAAGTGAAAGAAATAGTACTTAGAGAATTTCAGCCAACGGCTCAATCTTGTCTGGACAATTTCAAAACAACCACGCGCCAGTTAAACGAAACGCACGTCCAGTTTGCGTCACGTTTAACAACTAGTTGGGATTATTACTTAAAATTAAGAAATGTCACAGATTTCAAAACATTAAATCAGCTAATAATTTCTGATAAACTCTTCCAAACATTGGACAGGGAAACCGCTACTTATATAAGTGTAAAACAATCGGACACCTGGTTTGAACCAATTAAACTAGGAAAGGAAATAGATTTATTTATGACTTCTCGCGGAAAATCTTTAACTAAGTGCTCTTATAATAAAAGTCATAATGAAAGAAATATTTCTAAAACCTTTTTGTCTGATGTTAAGAGTTCGAAGTGCATTTTATGTAATGAAAATCACCCCCTTTATATGTGTTCTACTTATAAGAAATTATCTGTGTTTGAGAAAATGCAATTTGTTAAAGATAATGAATTTTGTTTTAATTGTCTTGGTAAACATAAAGTGATGTCTTGCAAATCAAAATATTCTTGTGCTAAATGTGGTAAAAGGCATCATATTTCATTACACTTTAATCGAGAACATAATTATTCAGCGAAATCAAAAATAAGAGAGGAGAACATTATGAATTCAGAATCGAATAAAAAACAAATTGATAGAGGAAATCCCCCCCTCTCTCCACTTGCTTCTGAATTTACACCAGCAGCATGCGAAGAGCAAAACACAGGCGCCAATATCTTTTCGGCCACGAGTAGTTATGTCTGGAATAAAAACAAAACAGTTCTTTTGAGTACTGCAATTTGTTATTTATGTGATTCTTTTGGAAATGAAAGTGAAGTTCGTGTTTTATTAGATTCGGGATCTATGTCTAATTTCATAAGTAAAGAATGTGCAGATCGCCTACAATTGAGAAAGAATAAAATAAACATAGTAGTGTCTGGGTTGAATGATTCAGCTATTTCTGTTAGGTCTCAAGTTTGTGCTACTTTAATAAATAAAGCCCGAACTTTTAACGCAGATCTGAATTTATTAGTTGTTCCTAGAATTACGGATCTCACACCCTCAAAGAAAGTAAACAAGTGTATGGAAGGGTTGGAAAACATTAACTTAGCTGATGAGTATTTTCACATTCCGCAGAGAGTTGATTTATTAATTGGTGCGGAATCCTTTTTTGAGCTAATAAAACCTGGGCAAATTTACCCTCCTAACTCGAATTTAATCTTACAAAATTCTGTGTTTGGTTATTTAGTTAGTGGAAGCATATCAAATATGGAGGATAACAAAATCCATTGTGGGTTAGTTAAAGAAACTCTTGATTTAGAACAAACTGTTAGAAGTTTTTGGGAGATAGAAAATATCGAAACTGAAATAATTGAGAGTAAAGAAAAAATTATTTGTGAAGAACATTTTAAAAACAACTGTGCTAGAAATTCTGAGGGACGGTACATAGTAAAGATGCCTTTAAAAGAGGATCCTAAACATTTGGGAAAATCTAAAGAGTTTGCGTTTAAGAAATTAAATCTGATGTGGAAACGTTTAATTAAGGAGCCAAATTATTTATCTTTATATAAAGATTTCCTTCATGAATATTTAGAGATGGGACACATGTCAGAAATTTCGGATGATGAAGAGGAAGAAGCCACTTACTACATTCCCCATTTAGGAGTTTACCGCCCTGATAAGCAATCAACTGTCCTAAGAGTTGTTTTTAATGCGAGTTATCCTACCTCAGTTGGTAATTCCTTAAATTCTTTGCAATTAAATGGAGGCATAGTTCAGAGTGATTTATTTTCCATCATGACACGGTTCCGTAAATATGTCTATGCCTTCACAGCAGACATAAAGAAAATGTACCGAATGATCTTAATTGACCAAAGCCAAAGAAAATTGCAGCGTATTCTTTGGAAAGAAAAAGAGAAAGGACCTGTCAAAACCTACGAGTTGAATACCGTCACTTACGGCACGGTGTGTGCACCATTTCTAGCAACTCGTACATTAAAGCAAATAGCTATTGATGAAGGAGAAAAGTATCCTCTTGCTGCTCCAGTCATTGAAAATGATTTCTACATCGATGATGTGTTGACCGGCTCTGATAATTTAGCAACTGCAAAGGAACTTAAAAATCAGTTAATTGGTATTTTAGGAAATGCTGGCATGCAACTCCACAAATGGCATAGCAACTGCGCAGCGTTAGTTTCTGATGGTGAAGAAATATATAATTTTACTAACTGTGATGGAACTCAAGTGCTAGGAGTTTCCTGGAGTCCGATGAAAGATAGTCTTTATTTTAAAGTTACCTGTAGTGCATCACAAAGAAAAGATTCGAAAGTCACGAAGCGCTGTGTCTTATCCACAATTGCACGCCTTTTCGACCCCCTTGGATTGCTTGGACCAGTAGTGTCAAAAGCAAAGATATTTTTGCAACAGCTATGGTCTTTAAAACTGGACTGGCATGAAGAACTACCTGAGAAACAAATCCAAGAGTGGAAGAAGTTTGTCGAAGCTTTAAAGAGTGTTAACAACATGGAATTTGATAGATGTATACTTACAGAGGGAGCTGACATGATTGAAATTCATGGATTCGCCGACGCGTCAGAGGTTGCTTACGGTGCTGTTGTTTACTGTAAGTGTGTTAAAAATGGTCAAGCAGCGACTATCAAATTGATTGCTAGCAAAAGTCGTGTATCACCTTTGAAAAGAGTAACCATCCCAAGACTAGAACTTTGTGCCTCACTGCTTCTAGCCAAATTAGTGAAAAAAGTGATAAAAGCTCTCGATTTGCCTATATCCAACATCTACTTATGGAGTGATAGCATGATTGTGCTTTCTTGGATACGTAAGGAGTCATTTCTACTTAAGACTTTCGTTGCCAATCGTGTATCCCAGATTCAAGACTTAACTAACATTGACAGTTGGAGATATGTACCATCAACTGAGAACCCAGCAGACATTATCTCCAGAGGTCTCGATCCTGATAAACTTTCACAATGTAGATTGTGGTTTGAAGGACCAAATTTCTTGTGTAACAGTGAATATCCAAATAGAGACATTCCATCCAGAGTTATTGAAGATGAATTTTCTAATGAATTTAAACCATCTAGTGACTTCAATTGTTTTATTAGTGATAATAGTAATTTTCTTGATAATTTTCTGGAAATTAGTAATAATTATAGTAAACTCATTCGTGTATTAAGTTTTGTATGTAGGTTCATCGATAATTGTCGGAGCACTTATGACACATCAACTGGGTCTTTGTCTCCAGATGAACTTAAAAGAGCTGAACTAAAATTGGTAAGTTTAGTGCAGAAACGGGAGTTCAGCAAGGAAATCAGAGATTTAGAAATTACAGGTGAAGTTTCAAAGCAGAGTAAGGTAAGAAATTTATGTCCTTTCATTGATAAAAAAGGTCTCTTAAGAGTAGGTGGACGTTTGTCCAATAGTAATTTGTGCTTTGACAAAAAATTCCCATTGTTGTTACCAGAAAAACATAAATTAACACAATTGATAATTATTAGTAATCATATTAAGAATTTACATGTTGGACCTCAAACATTATTGTTTATTATAAGGCAAAGATTTTGGCCAATCAATGGCAGATCTAATTGTAGAAAAGTAGTTCGTGAGTGTTTGTCGTGCTTTAAAGCTAAACCAATAACTTGTGATCAACTTATGGGTGATCTACCCAAAAGTCGTGTGAGTCAAAACTTTCCATTTGCCATTTCAGGTGTGGACTTTTGCGGTCCATTTGCAATTAAATACAAGAACCAACGGAAAGGTACTTTTCAAAAAATTTATGTCGCGATTTTTGTATGTTTCGTCACAAAAGCGATTCATTTGGAGCTTGTGACAGAGTTGAGCTCTCAAGCATTTATAGCTACGTTAAAGAGATTTTTTTCGCGTAGGGGAAAAAGCAGTATTCTGTACTCAGATAATGCGACTAATTTCGTTGGGAGTAATAATGAGTTACAGCGATTATTTAGCTTAGTTAAAAATCCTGATAAGAGTTTATGTAATTATATGAGTCATGAAAATATCAAATGGAAATTTTTGCCACCTAGGAGTCCGAATTTTGGAGGGCTCTGGGAAGCTGGAGTGAGATCCTTCAAATATCATCTGAAAAGAGTAGTGGGTGATAAGAAATTAACTTATGAAGATTTTTTGACTGTAACTACTCAAATTGAGTCCGTTTTAAACTCAAGACCGCTTACCCCGTTATCTTCAGATGCCAATGATTTGAGCGTTCTCACTCCAGGCCATTTCCTGATCGGAAGACCGTTCACATCAATTGTTGAACCAGATGTAACCAATGTATCTGATAATAGGTTGAGTTTATGGCACAAAACCACTAAATTCGTGCAATTAATATGGAAAAAGTGGCACAAAGACTATTTGTCAACTTTGCAACAAAGGTCAAAATGGTACATTGAGAAACAAAACATTAAACCTGGAGATATGGTTTTGATAAAGGAAGATAATTTAGCTATATGTAATTTTCCAATTGGTAGAATTGTGGAGGTCTTTCCGGGAAAGGATGGCAGAGTTCGTGTTTGTAGTATTAAAACGAACAAAGGGATCTTTAAAAGGCCCATTTCCAAGATTTGTTTATTGCCAATTGAATGAATATTTTTTTAAAAAAACTTTATATTACTTTTCATAATCATGTAAAAAGTGAAATTTATCGTGTAATAGTAATTGTTTAGTATAGTAATATTTGTGTAATAGTAGTAATATTGTTGATAGTTGTAGTAATATCGTTGATTGTTAAAACAATGCAACGCCCGGCGGTATGTATCCGCACGGATTTGTAGCGCCACCTAGTATAACTTGTAACACTGAGAAAAAGAGTGTGTGTGGAAGGAGAGCTGTAACGAGCTACAAAAAAGCTCTCTTCCAAATAATAATAAATAAATATTGTGAATTTACAGTCCGCTTCTTTTTGTTTATTGAGCGAGTTCATATTTACCTGAGCGTCGACAAACCCTTTGACGCAGAATAATTTATGGACATGAAATACAGCATGAAACACCGGTGTCGGCGTGAAAGGTAAAATCTTTCAAACACGGCTCATTTCCAAACAATAATTTTTTCAAATTTGCAATTACTTAGATCTAAGAGAAACAGTTATTCTTCATTGAAGTTTCTTTAATTCACAAAATAAATTAAGGATAAATTTTTGAAAAATACCAAAATATACTTTTGCTTGTGACTAAAGCATCAGAAAAAAATATATAAAAAGGACACCGGTATTCCAAATGCGGTAAAGGGTTAAAAACATGAGATACTTACAATTCCGGTAGCAGAAATCCTCTAGTACGGAAACGGGAGATGCAGATTATCAGAGCATCTGCAGATTTATTTATTTTTCATCAATAGATTTCAAAAAAGTCAGATTTGAAAATTACTACGAGGAGAAACAGAAAAGACCTTTTTTTTTTTTAACCCTAAACGTACTCAATTACTATTTGTCTCAAGTCCTTATAACAAAACTGCTTTTAGCCAATTTGCAGATGTATAATCAAAAGAAAAGTGATTGACTAACAAAATTTCCAAATAATTGACTTAAATTATTTGGAATTTCAAAAAATAAAAATTTTAATTGCAAAAAAAAGGAACTTAACTCGGGACACTTTTCGTTGTTAACTTTTCGTAAAATTATACCAATTTTTTAACTTTAATTATTTAATCCATTTAAGAGCGTGTAATTTTTCTACTTTATATGTGCTAATTTTGCTGTACAATGAGCAAAAAATGAAAACAAGCAAACCACCCTGAATAACTTTTGATCTAATGATCGACTCGTATCGTTCTCATGGTTTCACAATCCTAGTAGCTCAAGAGGGTGACTTCAAATATGCTAATTAATAAATGCAGATGATATTTGAAGTTACGAAAAAGGTACTTTCTCTGAATAAACATACCTTTTTTGCGACTGATTCGGATTTCTGACCCCCAAACTATAAGGGTAGCCTTAATCTGGGAAATATGGTCAGGAGAGCAATTCACACCCCTTAATGTTAATTTTACTGTTTGCGTATTTTGCTATATCTCGAGAACTTTCTAACGAAATTGAAAAATTACTGCACACAATTATAAATTTCGTTTATCCAAAGATAATTCAATGCAAAAAATAACTTTGAGTTAAATTTATAAATTTTTATTATTTTATTTAAGAATGCTTGAAAAATAAACAAAATCGGTCTAGTAGTTCTTGAGAAATCGAATAATAAATACCTGAAATTTTTGAAATTCCATTTTCTCATGAACAATTTAACTGTACCAATTAATTTGTATTTTGCTGTGTAAAATTATATTCTGTTAAAAGATGTAAAAAATTGTGCACAATTTGAAATTTTTTGGACCATTATCAAATAAAATAATAAAAAATATTTTCTAAAATTTCATTTTTTTTTCAATTTTATTCAAAAAAGTTCTCGCGGTGTAGCAAAATAGGGAAAATGTAAAATTAATATTAATGGGTCCAAACTTAGGAGCACCCTTTTGACTAAACTATTGAGACCATGTTTCCTAGATTGCGGCTACACTCTATATTTTGGGGTAAGAAATCGGAATCCATCGAAAAAAAGGCATGTTTATTCAGAGAAAGTACGTTTTTGTGTCTGATTTCGCAACTTAAAATATGGTCTGCACAAATTAATTAGCAAATTTGAGGTCACCCCTTCGAGCCATTAAGATTGAGTCCTAGAATGTGAAGATCCGATTATTAAATCAGAAGTTTTTCCAGGGTGGTCAATTTTTTTTCCGCACTGCACGCATGCTAAAGTAAGCCGAGTATTTATAATAAAATTTTGACTGTTTTAGCGTAGCAGGCAAATTTAAAATTATGAAAATAGAGTGATGCAGATTGACTCTGAAAATTCTGCTACCGGGGTTACTATAATGCACAGTGCTCCTGCTATGAATTTATGGGGATGGATTTTTTTTAGATGTCAAGATTAAACCTTTTTTTTTTCTTTTTCCGCACAATAAATTCTTCTTCTAAAGGGAATTCTAACAAATTTTCATTCGTCACACAAATGGTACTATTGCTGAGTCTTATTATTCAGTTAACATAACATTATCATGAATATTATTTTCAAAAATATAAATGTATCATACTTGACAATAAAATCATTAAACTATTATCTTAAAATTAATTTTTAAGAAAATATGGCTTAAACAAAAATTAATTTTCATGTAAATTACCTTTGAATTTTCCAGTGGTATATTTTCGAAATAAACATGTTTTTCCTACGTCTGAAATTTAAAAAAATAATAATAAATTGTGTTCTTGCTTATCAAAACAAATTAGCGAAACTTAGAGCAAAATAGAAATATTTAATTCATGTAGTATAATTAAACTCTAATGCTAAAACAAAACAAATTAACACTAACTAATAATAATAATTAATTGCTTTTTGATCACGAATTTAAAATTCTCAAACCTTATAATATCAGGACTTTTAAGCATTTGGCGTAAAATTTTATTTCTATATTGAAAGTGGTAGTAAAATGTATGCTTTCTATATATTACTTGCATTTATAAACTTATTTTATAATCTTTTTGACCACCACTATTTTTAAGAAAATTAAGCACATGTATTAATATGTAATACTGTTGTGGTAGTCCGCATAAGCTATTTCAAAATACAGCGTATGCTTCTACCTAAAATTTGTAATTTAAATTCCATTTTACAACCACTGGGGAAAACCATCCTCGAAAGGATTAAAAGTTAGCAGGCATGCAGCACATAATCCTTGTAACCAATAGAGATGAGAGTTGAGCAAAACCAGCAAATTACGCAACCAAACATTCATACGTTACATATCTGAGTACACACATTTAGGACATAAATCATTTTATAGCGACGTGACATCAATCACGTTTTCTGCTTTTATTATTATTTATGAACTCTAAGTTTGTATTTCTATTTATAGTGTAATATTTCTTCCCGAAAACCACATCCATGTATGCCTCCAATTGTTTTCAAAAAGTAATCTATGTCCTCAAGGAGCTCAATAAGCAACAACAAAGTTAGTGTCAAAGAAGTTTACATGGCCTTCGATGTACCAGGATGTCAAGATATTCATTAAGACCTGTCTATCTTGTCAAAGTTTCAAGATACAGCGACAAGTATATAAATCGCTTGGGAGGTACCTACCTACATTAGAAAGAATCGACAAAATTCAACTTGACATAATTGGACCTTTGAAGAACATCCTCAGAACATTAAAAATTAAAAATCTTAGAACGTTAACAATTCCAGAAGCATCTCTATAAATCGTTTGAAACAATCTGCAGACTTGAAGAGCACTCCTTCGATTATTCACAGTCAGCATACCACCAGCTATTCATAAATAAGCTACTCCAAATATTAAAGTGAAAATGGTTAGAAAGAAGGCTGCTTTCAACAAGACATCAAGTGTTAGGAGACCTACTAAAGTTTCATCTAAATTTCTCGTCTCGACACATTCAAATGAGGTTTTAACTAGAAGAAGAGTAATGAAGCGACGTGACGTCAAGCACGCATTTTTAAACTATTTTATAATTATACATGAACTCTAAGTTTGTATTCATCTTTAAATTCGAAATTGCACTTCTAGTTATTCTGTTTACTTTGTTTTTGTGCTTTTCGCATCAGAAGTATTTGATGCCAAATTTATCTAAAACGCATTTTATATAAATTCTAATTTAATGTGAACAGTATTTATTAAATGTGTGTATTCATCAAGCTATTCATTTGGCTTCAAGTTAAGTCTCAACTTTTGGATGTCAATAAAAAGAAAATAATAGATTTAGTACTTTTTTAAGGCTAGCCGAAATCTTTTGTCTAGGGCTAAAAAAGTTAAAAAACTTATTTCAAGCTATTCATTTGGCTTCAAGTTAAGTCTCAACTTTTGGATGTCAATAAAAAGAAAATAATAGATTTAGTACTTTTTTAAGGCTAGCCGAAATCTTTTGTCTAGGGCAAAAAAAGTTAAAAAACTTATTTCAAGCTAAATTCATTTTTATTACCAATTAAAAGTGTCAAATAAATGTAAAGACCAATTTCAAGTTTTTTAACGCAAATGCTCATTTACTTGCTTACACTGTCTTTTAATTTTTTGAGGTAAATAATTTTTTAAAGCATATTATTTGCTTTAAAATGTAGTGTGTTTATATATTTTATTTTCAAGCCTTTAATTTAAACCATTGTCAAAAGTGAAAACGTAATAATAACAGACAAATTTTTGGAAGATTAATAAATATTTCAGGTAAATACTGTAAAATAAAGGATAAATAAATAACATACGCGTAAAAACCTTTTATTAATTTTAGGCTGATGGCAAGGTAAAGATATGCAGATCTTCTTGATGTATTTAACCTCATATTATATAATTTATCTGTTATAGCCGTCATTATCTTCAAAAGATTTTTATGTACCGCGCGCAAAACAATAATAAAATAAAAAAATGGACTTCCGGAATAACTTTTGATCTAATGATCGGATCTTCACTTTCTAGGACTCAATTTTAATGATTATCGCGGAGGTGACCTGAAATATGTGTTAATTAATTAGTGTAGACGGTATTTTAAATTACGAAATCAGACTCGAAAACTTACTTAGTCTAAATAATTTTTTTCGACAAATACTGATTTATGTTACCCAAAATATAGGGGTAGCTGTATTCTAAAGGATATGGCCCCCACAGTTTAGTTAGGAGAGCGGTCCAAGGTTTGGACCTCTTAATGTTAATTTTAATTCCTGCATATTTCGTCATATTTCCAGAACTTTTTAAGCGAAATGAAAAATTTTTGCTCACAATGATAAAAATCGTTTATCCAACGATCATAAAATGCAAAATATAACTCTCAGTCGATATTTATTACTTCTTATTATTTTATTTAACAATGGTTAAAAGAATTTTTAAATGTAAGGTATATAAATTTTTACATCATTTTAAAGAATGTAATTTTATACAGCAAAATACAACATTTGAGCGAAATAGGTCAAGTAATTTCTGGGAAATTGAATTTTAAAGAAGCAGTTTTTCAAAATTTGATTTCTCAGGAGCTCAAATTTTGTATTTTGCCATGTAAAATTACATCGTTTAAAATGCTGTAAAAAATTTTATACCTTACAATTAAATTTTTTTCCAATTATTATTAAATAAAATAATAAAAAAAATAATAAATATGCACTAAAAGTTATATTTTGAGTGGAATTATGTTTGGATGAACAAATTTTATAATTGTGTGCAAAAATCTTTCAATTTGTTTAACAAGATATGGCAAAATACACAAAAAATGAAATTAGCATTAAAGGGTCTAAACTTTAACCCTCTCTCATGATCAAAGTATGGGGGCCATAAGATTGCAGCTTTCCCCTGTATTTCGGAAGTCTGAAATCCAAATCCGTCGAAAAAAGGTATGTTTATTCAGAGAACGTGAAAATCCGATCATTAAATTAAAAGTTATTCAGGGTGGTCCGTTTTTTATTTTGCGCACTGTACATTTAAACAAAAAATATCTCGTTCTTAGTATCTGTTTCCATTGGTAAATTTTTGAAAGGATATCGAAATGGGCTTACCTGTGATTTCTTGCTGCTATAAAAAAAAAAAAAGAATATGAAAGATGAATTCCAAACATGGTACTATAAAGTTTACTATCTTAATTCGATTTATTTTGATTTATGATTGACATTTTAGGAACAAGATCAATTGTCTTTGATTTCAATGGCAACCAATTTCTAACTGAATCTTTTTAAATGTCATTAAAATAAAAGTTTTTCATTGAAATTGAAAATTACGCCATCTATCGACGAAAAGTTTTAGAAACTGAAAAGTATCTTTCTTAGTATTTTTTTTAAACATTTATTTAAAAGAATTATTAATTTCCAATAGAAAAAAAAGTGGCATAATCCAAATTGCAAAAAGTAATATTTCATTATCATTATGAAAAAGTGAGATTACTCACCGGATTCTCCTAGTAAGACAATATTAAACCCAAACTCAAGCTTAAATTGTTGACTTTCGTTATCCATTCCATTTGTTATGTTACTCGTTCTGTTTGTTTTATTACCCATTCCATTTATTTTGTTACATTTTCCATTCAAGACTTCGCTGAACAACCGACCCTAATATTCAATAATAATGTCGAAATCAACTTTCATCTGTCGTGTGATAATCTCTTATCTAAATGAAAGAAATCCTTTCGAAGCTATGAATCTCAATAAAGTGAGATAATCTACGAAAGTTACGTCACAACCTACGTAATAGTTATGCTGTAGCATCAAGTTTCACTTTGGATTTATAAATTCAAGGCACAAGAGTTTATTAAGCAATGAAATAGAAAGAAGGATCAAATGACGGTATATATATATATATATATATATATATATATATATATATATATCACAAATATTGTACTTTATCTTTCATTATTATTTTTATTTAAGTAATAACAATGATGATAATCAGTAGAAAATTACATTTAAGAAAAATAGTCACTTAATTCCTTTAACCTATTTTCGATGGATTAGGATTTCTGACCTAACAAGCTCAACAAGCTAACATAGGGGGCAGCCACAATCTGAGAAATATGGTTCCTGTAGTTTGATCAGGAGAGCGATCCAAAGTTTGGTCCCCTTAATGTTCATTTTACTTTTCGTGTATTTTGCCATGCACTACCCAGCAATAATGGACAAGACACTCCATGCATGACACATGTTAGTCATGCATAACAAATCCATACCCTTGGGGGTACTGATCCTGGAGTTTCTTTGTCTTCTGGATTGTTTCAAGATTACAAGGCTACGGAGTTGAGCATTAGGAGTCGTAAACACAAAATTAGGTCGGCTGTTCAACGACCGGAAAAATAAAAATAAATACCATAGCCTTTAATTGAGTACAGAATAAAATATATTTTTAGAGATTCCCTCTACTTCTGCCTAACGCATTAGCATAAAATCGAAAACCATTATATGGTTGCTAATGCTTTGATTTCATTAAAATTCGTTAGGACTTCTTCCTCTTTCTTTTCAGCCAACGTATTCGAATGCGTAAGGCTATAAAAAAAGAGCCTCGGCATTAAATTAGATCAATTGACAGCCAATATACGAATTTCTTAACTTTCCTTCGAAAAACTATTACAACGTACGCATTACACTTGCATTTCTGATGCACAGAGGTGCATTGTGGATCTTGGCCTATACACATTTCAATTCACCATTTTCTACGTTTTATTATAATATGTATGAATCATTTTTTTTTACTTTGGAGCTCCATAACATTACACATAAATTTCAAAAGTAAAACATTTTTATTTATTCCAATCTAATTTTTTATTAAGCAAGTTATGATTTTCGTTAAATAATTGCTTGCCTACATCGGACTGGAATAATATATGGACGACAACACCAATCAACATCCTCTTCAACGAATGGTAAATTCATTGAACTTCTTCAACTTATGATAAAAACACCCAACCTTTCAATTAATGGAATCGAAACTAACTAGAACTCATTAACATCTTCAACTTATGGTAAAGGCTAATCAAACCTCTTCAACAAAGTATAAATTTCCTCTAGCAATCACATCTTTTTCCCTTGAAATAAATTGAGCCGAGATCAGGATATTTATTTATTGAAATTTATTTCATTTATTGAATATTATTTTATATATTGATATTTATTTTATTTATTGAAAAAGGATTTTTTAAATGATAGGAAAAATTTTATGCATATTTCAGCATGACAATTATTATCATCATTATTATGAATAAAAAAATAATTGAAATTTCAAATTAACCGGAAAAAACTTCATTGAGATGTCAAGAATCTTTTAATTTCAGATTGTAACACTATCTCCCCATTTTGATTGGGCCATTTATGGTCTGAATTTTGTTCTAGACATCTTTTCAAATCAATTTGTGTATAAGAATCATATATGGCAGTACTTTTACTTTCGTTACTTGTACCGCCGGTACAAGTAAAAAGTACGTACTTTTACTTGTACTTCGTTACTTTTTAAATTTAGTACTTTTACTTGTACTTTCGTTACTTTTTTAGGGAAAAAGTACAAGTATATGTAACGGAAATGTCGAATGAAATTGTTACTTTTTTCTAAAACTCGGTAAGCTTTCTAAAAAAAAAAAGATCAAATTAAAAATAAATGCTTATGTTTTTTTTTAATTTATAAAATTAATGTGCAATATATATGTATTCACTGCTAACTTCGTGTTTAAATACCTTGACCTTTGAAAATTGTCACTCCTGAAAGGGAAAAGACGGCTCTTTTGAACTGCGAAAGGTTTCGCGATGTGAAATCGCAGTACGATTTATTGTTTGCTGCAGGTCTGGTACCTTGCATCAAATTTAATTGGTCGGAAGAATAAGCTAGGGAGGAGGCTACAAAAAAATTGGAAAGAATTGTCCAAGCTGAACACCCTGCTATAACTAATAACATAACAGAAAAAAAAACCCAGGGAATTTAAATTTTCTAAAGCTGAAAACATCATGCCAATCACCAGCGACAGAAGAATTTAAGGCATACATGAGCTCAAATGTCGAAACGGAAAGCATATCAATTTTGAATCGATATCCAATCGCAAAAAAATTATATGTGAAATATAATACTACAGTACCTTCTAGTGCTCCCGTGGAGCGCTTATTCAGCGTGGCTAAGCACGTTCTGAGAAATTCTCGCAGCAGACTCAGTGACACCACTTTCGAAATGCAATTATTTTGCAAAATGAAAAAAAATATTAATTAGCAAGTCATTTTCATTCATTTTCGAGTTTTATGCATTTATTTAATAAATTTTAAATAAAAAATGTTGGATTTTGTTATTACGTTTTTCAATTTTCGTTTGAACTCACTAATAATACATTTTTGTCTTAATGCATTTTTTACTAAATACGTTTTTACCTAGTACATTTTTTACTAAAATTATGTTTATGCCCGACCTTGTCAAACAAAGCCCAGTCAAATCTCTAAGAACTTCAGAACTATTTGTGCTATTGAAAATTACTATTACTAATTACTATTTTAACTCTTGAAAACTCGAAGGTATTAATTTAGCGCTGATACTAAAATTCGTTTACAAATTTTAATTATTCTGTTAGGCAGAAATTTTCGGAAAATGATTTTCTCGCATGACTTCAGCATTAGTCATTGTTACAAATAAAATTGTAGACTGTTCTGTTTCAACTTATACTGCACATGCAATTATTTTTTACTAGCTCAAAGATCACAAAGCTATATGAAACCCCGTGTTTGCTTTGTTTATGTTTGTGCTTTTAAAACGCGTTTCTATAGAGTAAAACAATTTTAAATCAATGGTAATTTGAATAAATAAAAATAATAAACTAAAAATTAAAATCAATAGTTAAAATTTCTTTTTCGTGCAAATCCAAAAAAATTTGATATTAAAATTATATTTGATTTTAAAATTATACTATACGATTATATTATAAAATTATATTATAATATTCGTCCGAATTTCAAAATAAATTAATGTCCACAACTTTCAAAATTAAAAATAATTAAATAAATAACAACAATTTTGAAAAAATATTAAAGAGCATAAGAATAATATTCAATAAAATTATAGGTTACTTTGAATCTTCGATTTCCTAGAAATGCACTTTTAAATCGTTACTTTTTTTGTTTAGTACTTGTACTTTTGCTTGTACTCTTTACTCGTTACTTTTTAAAATAAGAACTTTTTACTCATTACTTTTTTTAAAAATACTTGTTCTTTTACTCGTTACTTTTTAAAAGTAACGTTGCCATATATGATCATAAACCAATAAAATTGGGTCTGCTGTTCAACGACGATTATAAAATAAACCTTATGTTTCACACAGCTATCGCTATTGTATTTCTGCGATCTTGAAAGGAAAAAAAATCTCAGTAGATTTTAATAAAAAACTCCTCATGGGGAATATGAAATGGATTGGCTCTGAATCCCCTTTTGTACGCGAAAAAGGAGGAAGTGTTAACAGAGGCGTATCTAGAGAAAATGGCGCGTATGGCAATCCTCCCTATCGGCGCCCCTTCTTAAAATATTTTATATATATATATATAATACAGTACTGAAGCGCGTTTGATTTGTAAGTTACCAAGGATTGGCTCGAAAATGGATGTGCGCGAGTTGATATTATTCTGGATAAGTTAATAATTAATAGGTTGACATTTACATTTAATTATACAATTTTAATGATTTTAGAAAAATAACATTTATTTAAGAAGAAAAAAAGAGAGAAAGAAGCATGAATTGCCGTTTGGCGCATATTTTTAGCCACGGATTTGCCCGAAATAGATTTGCACGTGGTAAAAATTATATAAATTAACCAAGAAGTTTTTAATTAACTTATTTATAATAACATACAATTAACTCAATGATTTCACATAGAATTTTATCACTTTAGTTGGGTATCAATTGTTTTTTTTCTTTCAAGTTTTGAAGAGTTTGTCAATTTTTTTGGAGAAAAAAACCATTACTTTATGTTTTTTTATTTCTATTCATTTGATTAAACATCGTATTTAAATAGATATTTTAGAAACATTAAAATTCTAAGTAATTAGTTTATTTACATTAAAATCATTTCTTTTATCGTTTAAATCAACAAAGCAAATATTTTCTTCTTTTATAATACCCAAATCTAAAAAATTTTAATTAATGTTATCATCATGTTTACAAAGTAAGATTAATTCTTTGCGGTAAATATTATTTAATAAAATTGTATAACTTTGAAAATTAAAGATAATTAAATCACCAATAAATCTAAAAACATATTTAATAATAAGTGCATGATTTTTTTCTTCATAATAGTGCAAAAATAAATTAGCTAAGAGAGATGAAAGATTAGATCCTTGTGGTATTCCATCAATTTGAAAAAATATTCTTTTCCATTGTTAAGGTAGTTATTAAAAATACTATGAAAATCGCAATTAAGGATATTTTTAAAATCATAGTAATAATTCAAAAAGACATCTTTTAGTTTAAAAAGGGGAATGCTATTGAAAAGATCCTGGAAATCAAAAGTCGCAATCGGGTTAATTTTATTATCTTTAATATATTCTAAACTCGAGTGATTATTAGTGATAATTCAAGAAAAAGTTTCTTTAATGATATTGTTAATAATTAATGTTTAAGTAGGTTGAGAAAATGGAAACTATTATGAACATATTTTTGCGGCATCGTGCTTGAAATTTTTAAAAGGAAAATAAAGACAATTAAAGTATAGACATTTTAGTTTCGTTTCGAATTTTTCTTCTTTTTAGGATTATAAAACTTTTTTTAAAAATCGTATGGTAGACTTGGAACTATTCAAAAGATTTAAATATTTAATTAAAAGTTTGTATATTTAAATTAAAAATTCTTATCTTTAATTCTTGTTTGTTCATTTTATACACATAAGTCCGAAGGTGGTTGGAACCCATCAAGTAAACTAGAAAAAGAATTACCTTTGAACTTTGGTAATCCTAATTATTAGTATCAGATAATCATGTATTATTACAATTTTAATGGTTCGATAGGGAAACGTTAAATATTTTATTTTAAATTACAAAATATTACGATAAAATTGTAAGTTACTTTATTTTTCTTTAAACCCATAGAAATTAGTGCATACATTAACTTGAGCAATAAAATCAAATGTAAAAGCATACTTCCCCTTAATAAAAACATTTTTCATCGAATTTAGGTTTTTGATCTTCGTATTCCCCAGAACCTTAGACTAGAAAACAGGTCCTCCCCCTAATATATTTCCTTTAAATTTGAGCTAAATAGAATATTATTTTTAAGTAAAGAAACAAAAAAGTAACAAAAGTACAATAATAACTGAAAACACATTTAGAAAATCTGCACTAATATTAAAATGTTAATAACACACATTGATTTCTTTTGTTCATATTTGAATTTGTCACATAATTTTCGCATATTTCACAAAATAAATAAAATGGAGGATAAAAGCTTTATTTCTAAGAAGAAATATTCTGAATTAATGCAATAAATTAAAACTGTTTTACAATAATCTTATTTTTCCAAACATGGCCATGGCTAAGGTACCAAGGGTATTGTTAAAAAAATCCATAAAAGATATGATAAAAAAATTGCTAAAAGAATTAGTTTAAAAAAATATTATTTCGAGCGGGCATAAAATGCTTTTTAAAGGAAGGTAATGTAATATTATTATTAAATATTTTAAATAGTTCTGAGAATTTTCTATAGTTACGGTTTATTAAAACCAAAGTAGGCTGTTATGTGACCAAATTACTACGTTAAATCTTAGTTAATAAAAATGTCGTTTCTTAAAATTTGCACTCAAGCGTCAATTAGTTGAAAATATTAAAAAGAAAGAAGGTAGAGAAGCTGATATTATTCAATTGATGTTTATATTAAAAATATTTCTTCATAATTTTTGCATTCTTTTTAATTGTTTTGAGTACATTTGTCAAATTTTTGTGCAAGAATAATAATTATCATTATTTATCTAAATTTTCAGCTTATATTTTTAAGGATTTATTACAAGGTCTATTAAATATCAGAGAGAATAAATGTGATACGGGTTTGAAGTATCAGTTCTGCTCTTGTTGGTGTACAATGACTAGGATGTAAAAGAGCAACAGCCCCGGGCATCCAGCCAAAACGAGCATTCAATATATCAAAGGAACACACTAAAACGTTACATCAATTAGTTTAAGATAATTACAATTATAGAATAATTATTTTTATTATAGAATGAAATACTATAAAAGACAAATATTTCTTAATGTCTAATATTTAATCAAAGAAAGAACATAGCCAATATTGAAATCTAACAAATAGCCCTTGATAAATTTTGTGACAGAAAAAAAAATTAAAGCCAGATAGATTTCCGGATTTCGAAACATTTTCTAGTTTTACTATTCAATCAAATTGGTTTCGATGCCTTTCAACCCACCTGTCTCACTAGTGATTCAGCATATTTTGATACAATTTTTGTTTCGTTCTTACTTCATATTAATTTGTTTGCGACAATTAATTTGTATACCTTTTTTTACTACATTTTTGCGAGGAGTTTAAATATATAATATTGAAAGCATTAACTGAAATTAATTTTTTTTTATACACCTCTTTTACTTGTATCATTCACACACCCGCAAGCATCTGTCTGCTCTAAATAATGAGATAATATAAATACGTGTGAAGTTATTTAAATTCATAATCATAAGTATTAATTAATTGTTATTTTGAATTGACAATTTCAGTCATTCTTTAGGTATTTAAAACTGCAGCATATCACATGAAAGTATTAAATATATCACTTTTAAAATATTAAAGTAAAATAAAAAGGAATTCTGATCCTTAGGAACAGATATTAAGTATTCTTATGATCGAATGATGGGGCAAAATTACCTTTTAAACTAATCAAAAACTTTTTTTATATTTTACACTAAAAAATTGCTTATTTTTAAATAATTTATTAATATTCAAATTGTTTAACAAATATGCTCCCGTCTAATGACAACGAAGTATTTTATTTTATCCAGTGATTTATTTATATTTTTTATTTGTTCTTATTTTATTAAATTAAATGAAAATAAAACTTCGTTAAAATAAAACTAAAGCTGCCAAAATTTCATATATAGTTTCGATTTACAATTTTAAGAAGTTGTTTCGACTTTGCTTTAAAAATTTAAAAGCCTTTTTAAATAAAAAAAATTTAGAAGCCTTCTTAACTTTAAACACATAACTTTAACAAGAAAAATCAAGGAGTTAAAAATGGAAACAAATATGATCAATAAACAATAAAATCATAAGCTAACTAAATAAATGAATTTTGTGTCTGAAATACACTGCTGGACAATTGCTAAGGACGGATCACAAATTGCAATGTAGCATAACATTAAGCGAGACACGAGGCCTAGTAGGATAAAATATAGTTGCCACACTGTTCAGACATTAGAATAAAGAATATTCATTGTTCTGGAAAGTACAAAAGCTATGAAACATCTGAAAGAAAAAAAATGTTCATTTGATGCTGCGTACGGAAAAATGGAACAATGCATCTAAATGTCAGCAGGCAACTTGAAGAAAAGTGTCAGTACGGGATATGTCCACCGTGGAGTGTGATGTAACATTCTGCACGTCGTATCCTTTTCACAACATTATCCAGCAGCTGTTGAGGCAATTTATCCCATTCCTCTGTCAGTGCACGGATGAGGGTGTTCTTGCTTGTCGGTGGATAGTTTCGACCAAAAAGTTGCCTCCCCAAAGCATCCCAAACATTTTCAATGGGGTTTAGATCTAAAGAACGTGAATCCCATACGAGGCGTTAAATACCCTCACTGTTTAGACAATCCTGAACATCGAGTGTTCGATGACATGTTGCGTTGTCGTCCATAAAAACAAATTTATCACTGACAGCACCACGGAAAAGACGAACATGAGGAAGTAGAACTTTACCAATGTATCGTTGGCCCGTCATAGTCCCATTCGCAACCACATGTAGGCGCGTGCGACCATTGATCATGATGCCGGCCCACACCATGACACTGCATGTCGGATATCGATCCCTTTCCTGGATATTTTCTGGGCGATAACCAGTACCACTCTCGCGCCAGATCAGTTGGCGTCTACAATCCAATGACAGACAGAACCTACTCTCATCTGAGAATAATAGAATAGTATGCATGCCCAGTCCTGTTCAGTCCAATTGTGATGCTCACGAAAACATTGCAAACGTGCAGTACGGTGCTGTCTGGTCAATGGGACACACACAACAGGTCTGCGGGCATATAGTCCTCCTCCCCTCAAACGGCTGGCAGCAGTTTTTCGAGAGATCTGCTTTCCTGTGGCAGCAAGAAACTGATTTGCCACCTGCTGAGCTGTGGTGCGCCTGTTCCTTTTTGCTGATAAGACAATGTATCTGTCTTCTGCAGGCGTCGTACTTCTAACACAACCTCCCCCGTGCCGTCTACTACACATTCCAGTAGTTTTAAATGATTTCCACAGCCGTGAAACAACGCTGTGAGCGATGTCGAACTCCCTGGCAACATCTGTTATTTTTCGCCCTTCTTCGATCTTTCCAATAATTCGGCCACGCTTAAAATCATCTAAGTGATATCGAGAAAACATGCCGAAAATTTCAGGTTCGTCAACTAAATCTTTCCTGTAAAACTTTGACTTGGAATAACAACTCTCCATACGCTTCAAAACCTTTAAAGCTCTGTCTCAGCGCTATCACGTGATGAACAGACGTGGGAAAAAAATTTGCATACGCATACCTCTTCTTACTACATCCCGCACTTATTCCAATTTTCCACATTTTGCTTCCTTTCATTTTGTGGTTGCTATGGATGATAGTGTTATCCGTCCTTAGCAATTGTCCAGCAGTGTATAATATTACAAATTAAACATATTTCATATTTAGGGGAAACATGGAAAATTTGGTCATACAGGAGATTTAAACAAATGATGCTTCAGATTTCTTACTTTTCATTAGTAAATAACTATTAAATTTGATGTTTCTTTAAACAAAATTATCAAATTTTTTTATACACTTATTGCTTTGTTGGTTCTTTAACTACTCATCCTTCAGAATAAATTGGGACAAATTACCCTTTAATTAAGAACATTTGACCCAGTTTTTTAGCTCTTAAAAAATTATTTATAAAATATATTTTTTAATTTGATAAAGTTTCGAATTTGGGTAAAAAATATTGATGTAAACAGGGGACAAATATTATAAGCTATTAGATAATAAATAATTTCAACTTTAAAATTTATTATGTTAAAAAATGTTTTAATAAAAAACTGTGCAAACTTTTCATGTTTTCCCTAACTGCAACAAAAGTTGATTTAATAAAAACATTTGCTTACCTCCACAGGTGAAAAATTTCTGTCTTCTTGATATCCTACAAAAATTTGATACAGAAATTCCTCGTTCGCGGATTCATGTACAATTAATTTGGAAAATTACAAAATAAAATCAGTTACAATAATTAAGTAAATTAAACAATTAAGCTAGTTGGAACATTTAAGATAATTAAAGAATATCTAAATTTTAAATCAGAAAAAAAATAATAAATTAGGAAAAATATTTAAATTTTGTTTAAAAAGAAAAATTAAAATTGAACGAGGACCAATATAACGATAATGTGACAAAACGCAAATCTCGAGACAGAATGACCCAAAGAATACTAAGAAGACCCTTCCCCTATTTACAGCCCTAAGAATTTTTTGTTTCAAACAATTTATGACCAGGAATCAGACAAAAGGGTGTTTCGAGGATATCTGATATTTCCGAAGCTGGGAAAAAAAGAGCCCAAGGCAATTTAAAGAAACTAATAGCATTTTCTCACAGAGTAAAGTGAGGAGGCTATTTGACAACTCTGTGGGTGGTAGCTGGGAAAGAGGGGATATTTTCGTTACGGGAAAGAGTGTTTTATTGCTCTTTTGAATAGAAAAGTGAAGAGTAACAATTTTATAATTGTAAACACTTCTTCGTTTAGATTTTGAAAGGCGTCCGACAATCTAAAAAAGAAAAACAATGTATTATGGGCTTCAGAGGACTCCAGCTCCGAATAAAACTTTTCTAAAAAAGAAGAAAAAAGTGGGATCTGGGGGACCTTTTATGTTATAAATAATAAATGAGTTAGAATTTAAAGAGAAAAAAAAAACAATTAATGCCATGAGATTTTAGACTTTTCGGGGGCCTCTATGGAACTCGGGGCCCTGGGCCAGGGCCCACTGGGCCCATCCTTAAAAACGGCTCTGGGAGAGACGAAATGCACGTTTATAGAAAAAATGATTTAAAGTTCATATGATCAAATTTAATCTTAACACATAGATCGACAAATACATAATTATTAATAAAGTAAATTTTTGCATTAGCGGTTATTCGTTTAAACATTTAATGGTGCAGAGACATTTTTTTTAAATTTAAATATTGTCTGGGGTAATAAGTAAGTTTAAAATTTTAAGCGGTTAAAAATTTACCCAATCGAGAACCTTTAGATTAAAATGCAACTTCAGTTTACAAGCAACAAATAATTAATATTTAAAATAAAGGATGTAACCATCGATATTTTTTAGACGAAGTCATTATCCGAATAAGTCTTTCCAAAATTTTAAAAAAAAAGCGAAATATAAATCTTTTGAATATTTTGAGGACAGAGGGCTTTTTGAATTTTTATAAAAATGCATATGTTTAATAAATAAACAAGCTCGAATTTTTCTATAAGATGTTTATTATTAATTTTTTCTTATTTTCTTAAAATAAAGGGAATTAATTAATGAAAAAATTTTTTTATTGTGCTGCTTTAATAGATAGTTATAAAATACATATGTGCCTACAAATAAGCCTCAAATACATATAAGCCTCAGTGATATTTTTTTCCATTTTATTTTAATTATAATGGACAAATAAGATGCTTTGAAATTAAAAAAAATACTAAGTAAGGTCTTGATAAATTACACAACTCTTTTTTTTCTCAATTTGTAAACAAAAGAATTATTTAAACTTGAGCTTAAGTCATTAATTTAAAATTAAAATTGAGTGTGAAAAATATTTCTGTGACTTAAGGGCAAAATTAAAAAAAAAAAAAGAAAAGAAAAAAAGATCAGTTTGAACAATTAACGATACGTTCCTTAATCTATTCATTCAATAAATAAATTAACCAATTAAAAATAAATAAATTGAACTTTTATGAGTGTTTAAACCTAAAATCTATCTTTTAATGAATGAAAGGAAATCTATTTCGTAATGCTACGTAATTTACACAAAAATATTTACTTATTGCAATTATGTTTCCAACATTTCAAATTTTAGCATTCGTTTTTTCTTCCCATTAAGACATTGTTTTTAATAATAATACAATAACGAGCATTTAATTCACGAAGTTCACTTTTTGTTACCAAAATATCATTGTGCATATTAAACGATTTTGTTTTATAAAAATAATTATATACAAAAACAAAATATTATAATGTAGTAAACGCCCCTCTGAATCTGCATATACAGAGATGCAAACTTGCTCTGCTCCGTATAGAAAAATATTTTTTATTGAGTGCAAAAGTTACATTTATTGTATGATTCTTTGCTTATTTAATGTAAAACCATTTTCCCTTTCTACGTTTAAATAATAAATAATTGAAAAAAATCACGTGAAACATACTTTTGTTTACTGTTATTTTGTTTTGGTTATTTTGAGAATTATAAATTTTACCAGAATTATCTTAAATTCTGCATGGTTTCGTTTTTAACTACCACTGAATAAAATATTTTAAAGAAAGTGGAGCAGTTGGCATTGCTAGAAAGTATATCGATCGCTATAAAATATAACGTGAAATAATGAAGTGAGCATGATTTCAATACATAAGAAATGATTACTTACAATTTAATCCTTGATTTTCAGAAAATCCTAATACTTCGTTTAAATTACATTTATGGCTGTCTGGTTTAAGCAAGGCAGAGGCACCTCCTGTTTTTAGTATTTAAATGTTTTGTGACAGTGATTCCCACCATGTGTGGCAAAACTTTCCTTTTTGAAAGGATTTACGCTAATTTACAGCAAGGGTTCTATTTGTATATTCAACAAATTCGAAAGCCGCTTTTCAAAGTGATTTTCACGCCTGATAAAATTTAAGATAATTGGGCTAAACTGGACAGGGATACCCCATGGTTTTCACATCTCTTTGCCCTCTGTCACCACCAAAGGGCTATTTTCTATGCCTGCAGGTGTTCTATTCATCCGTGACCTTCGAGAATGAGAAGGCCTTACAACTCTTTCGTGACGTCACTGTACTTCGATCATTCCTCTGCGCTTGTTGCGAGCTTTTAACATGGGGAAAGATTTCCTAATATAATTATTTCTACTTTGTCTCTTCATATAATATTAGACACTCATTAAAATGCCGCAAAAATAGTTGGGAACAAGGACTGAAACCTTTTTTTCTTTCTCTTTAAATTTAATTAATAAAACTGTTAAAAGAAAAATTTGAAAACTAAAAAATTCGTGATAATCAAAAAATATGTTATCCGTACAAATATATGAATCACAGTCCTTAAGAAAAAAGTGATTTTTGGAGCTTAGATATCATTTTTGAATATTTTATTTGTGAACAGAATAAAAATTTCATATCAAATACTAAATAAAAAAAGAAACATGGTAAATCACAAAAAAGGAATACTTTATTACACAAAAAAGTAACAACAAACTTTTAATGCTTATTTTGACATTATTTCTATCACAACAAATGAAAAAAAAATTAGATTCCATTTCTTACCTACTTAAAAATAAACATTGAAATATATTGTAAATCATTATAAAAATCATTAGACAATGAGTGTTAAAAATTGCATTAAATGCTTAGAAAAATATAAAAGATTTTCAATAATACAATTATTGAAGTACAATTAGAAAAAATTCCAAGTTTTAAACTAAGAGTGATTAAAATTTTAATACAATTGTTGAAATATAATATGGATTTTAACATAACAATATTACTGAAGTGTATTTATAACAAATTTGATATTGCAGAGAAACAGTGATCAAACATTACAAAATAATTATTTTGTTTCATTATTTAATTATTTTAATTTTGTAGAGAGTTTAACGTTTTGTAGAAGTGTTTAATTTATTTTAGTTTATTTTTTATTTAATAAATTAAAGTAAAAATAAAAAAAACTAATAAAAATATATTTAATGATATAAAATAATTTTCTTCTGGATAATAAAAATAAAAACCTAACAACTCAAAAATTATGTATAATAATGTTTTAACTAAAAATTGACATGCACAAAGTTGCTTATTGAAAATTTAGTGTTTATTATGTCTGAGGATTAACTAATGCTTAGTATTATTTATTCTTGCTTAATGTTTCAATTTTTCTCTTATTTCTCTTTACTTCAGCTAATAAAGCTGCGTTTTTTTTCTCCTTCAGTAAAGCATCATTTTTTGTTTTCGTGTAGTTGTTTAAAAATACATTAGTGGAAGACCAAACAACCATATCCAAAAATTTTTCCATATAATGTCCAGAGGGGCAAAATTCCTCATTTCCAAGCAAATCCTTTTCTACAAGATAATTTTTAGTTAAATTTGTAACAACATTTCGCTGATTAATTTGTTTGTTAAATTCGGCCTCATATTCAAAACATAACTTCTTTACAATAATATAATTTAACAGAACCGCATTTACCACATGTTTTTTTGGAAGTAAGAGGCTCCCTCTGTCAAGAGCTTGAGTGTAATTGTATTCTTTAGATATAGGTAGCTCTTTGTCAAATAAATGAATTTCTCTACAATCTAAACAGTTGGTTTTTTTTAAAGCACTAAAGGCACAATAACCTGCAACATACACAATAACAGGCAATTGAGTTTTTGCAGAGGATAGATCAGGTGTCATAATTTTTAAAGAGGAGAATATCTTATCATTTTGAAACTCTTCTGCAAAATGTTCATTGTGTAGCAACTCTGTGACTTGGACAAGACCAAATGATTTTGTGGGGATGTTTAAATACAAAAGGGACTTTAATCTGAGCTTTGCCTCACATTCAAATAACTGCCTAGTTGAGATATTGTATTGGCATCCAGCTAATTGTCGATAACAACCAAATCTACTTTCCAAATCATCGGTTTGAAATTTCCCAGGCATAATATATTTAAAATTCAATTCATTGACACAATAATCCATAAGTTGCAGAATACCTTCAGTACTTAATTTTAGAGCTGCATGCGTTTCTCTACTAAACATTCCTGTATCACATTTCATTGATTCCCAGGCATCCAACCAGTCTAAAAATTTGTTTAAAAAGTTTATGCTTCTTTCGTTCTTATAGGAAAGGGGATATTGAAATTCATTTTTTAGGTGAAAACCTTTAGTTGGAGTTTTTACATTTACTATATTCCACCAGTTATTAATAATTTTTATAAAATTGGCAGTATTTTCATAATGAACAATACTATGGTTTTTACCTAATTCAAGCAATCCTTGAGGGACAAATTCATTAAAAATCTGCAAAACTAACTTAACATTTTGTCTTTCAAAACTTGAAGGATTAAGAGATTTTAGACTTAATTTAAAACCAAATTTTGCAAGGCTATTGAGTTCAATATCATAAAGCGTTTTTAATGCTGAAAATGATGCAGTGTAAAAATTGTGCCCTACGTCATTACCTGATTTTTCACCAAACATAGGATAAAAAAAACATTTATCGGGATTTTTTTGGTTAAGCCAATTATTGCGTATGCATTTTAACAGGTGCACAAAATCAATTAAGAAAAAAAGAGGTCTATTATTGTCAATGGGGTGAGGATAAACAAATTGCAGTTTAGGAGGATTAACAAATAGGGACATAGCTTTTCTGTTTATGGAATTATTATCTGTTGTTACAGAAATAACAAAGAATCCTAACTCTTCTAATCCCAGTATTACTTTATTTAGGAATTCGTGGAGTATTTCCCCAGTTATTTTTTTTACGGGTAAGACGTGCACTACATCTTTATAAGAAGAGAGAACACTTTTCAACATAAATACTTGGGCACTGGAAGTACAGTTACCATCATAAGAAGTTCCTACAATGTTGCCACTTTTATAATCAAAATATTCTTTTATGTGTATTTCATCTAGCATTATAAGGACAGTTTTATCGTCTTCATTTAAAAATTTAAACTTTTGTTGGATATACTTTAAAAAGTATTCATCGGATTGTTCGAACTGCGGACTAATATTTGATTTTAAGCAGATGTTTCTTATTGTGTTTGGATGTGGTAAAATAATATTGCCACTTTTACGTACAAATCTATATGCATTAGGGGATATTGTATAAATTAAGGAAGCAAAAATTAAAGTTTCGGCAGAATACCTGTATGCATGCTTATCATCGCCTATGTAAGAAAGTTGATCGATAATGAATAAAATTACATCGTTGCATACACTTGTGACATTTAAAAGGGATTTTAAAAATTCTTTAACAGTATTTATAATTATTTTTACATCTTTATCCGTTGGTGGTGTATCCAAAGCTAATTTTTTTAATTCATTCAAAATATCATCTATTGTATCAATAGCAACAAGCTGATGTGGAAATTTAAAGTTTTTTAAAACTTTTATTTCTGTTTTTTTAACATAAGCTTTTACTTCACAATTGGAATCTATATATAAAGAGATATTTACTTCTGGTACTGGCTGAACATCTAATAACATGAAAAGAATGTAACTCTCACTTTTTATAATATTCCAGGAGTTCTTCGTATCCGGCAGCTTAGACTTTAGGTCTGAAAAAGAGGAAAATTTTTGTGTTGCATCATACAATTCTTGACGTTTTACATTTTCAGCTGTTGCAGCTTGAATACTTTCCATTTCCTTTCTTAATTTTCGGTCATCCGAAGATTCTCGATTACTAACAGCTGTGGAAGAGAAGTGCTTCGGTAAATTTGGATGGAGAGATGGTACTGCATTAGGCTTTAATCTATAAGTAAAAAGAAAATTAGAATATAATATATAACCAGAGACACAAATACTTGATTTTAAAATAAATTTTACTTCTTAATCTTTAGTTCGGCTTCTATGAGTAGGCCCGTTTTCTTATCATAGGCAGATGTAGTTGTAAGGAGGTCTTCTTCACTAAAATGTTTTTCACACACCTAAAAACAATTAAGAATAGGTTAAATCATGTTTAAATCTTTGAAGAAATTCCAAAATTTCAAATGCCAAGAGAATATATGGGAGAAAGAAAAGGAAAAAAAAAAGAAAAAAGAAAAATACTAGCATAATGCTTACCTTGCTGTGTTTTGTAGGACTGAAATGCTCTCTTTTAATGGCGCGAATCCATTTTTCTCTCAATGCGTCATTTTTAGGGAAGCTAAAAACACTGACTTTAGGGCCATTTTTGTAATTCCCTCGACATGCTGGTACACAACATGGATGAGGCATACCTTGTTTAAAATTTTGTAATAATTAATTGCATAAGAATGAGTTTCGATTACAAATATCCAAATCAAAATACTAGTACGCCTGACTAAAACAAACGAAGAAGAAAGTGTCACATGTCGCGGGGAATGATCGAAGTATGGTGACGTCACGAGGGGTTGATGACGCAGTTGGAAGGCCTTCTCATCTCGTAGGTCACGGTCAGACCCAGTGGCGTGCCAACCAGGGGGAGGCAGAGGGCCCCTCTAAAATTCAGATGACGGGGCAAACGATGCGTTTCGCCCCTCCTGAAATTTAGACACTCACAAAAATAAAGTCAAGTAAAATCAGTAATTTAAAAAGAAAAAAAATTTCAATTTTGAAGCTAATTTTGAAATAGAAAACTTTATATTCCTCTAACATTTATGTGCCTTGCCTCTTTTGATATTTAGTTATTCGCCAAGACGAAGTCTAGTAAAGTAGGTAATTTTAGAGGAAAAAAAAGGCTATTCTTTTTCAGCTTTGAAGATATACATCAAGTTATTCTGTTATGGGCGATTAATATGTTTTTTGACTTTTGGAAAAGTAAAGTAAAAGTAGAAAAAGTATTTTATTTCCAATTTTTACTCTATTTACTTCCGAAATAGTAATGAGGGGGCGAACATAGTGTTTCGCCCCTTCTGAAATTTCAAAGTGCTCAAAAATAATAAAAATTGGTAACTAAAAAAAAAATGTCATCTTTGAATCTATTTTCCAAATAGAAAGCTTTATTTTCTTCTGAAATAAAAGTGAGGGGGTGAAAAATTTGCTTCTCATCTTCTGAAATTTAGACATTAATAGAATAAAATCAAGTAAAGTTGAAAATTTTAGTGGAAAAAAATTGTTTTGTTTCATAACTTCGACGATATTTTCCAAATAGAAAACTTCATTTTTCTCTTAAATTATAGTAAGGGGATAGAAAACTTTAATTTCTTCTGATATAAAGTAAGGGGGGCTAAAATGTTTTTAGTATCTTCAGAAATTTAGACATTTGAAATAATAAAGTCCGGTAAAATTGTTTTTCTTTAAAAAAAAAAAAAAAACTTTGAAGCTATTTTTAAAAAAGAAAATTTTATTTTCTTCTTAAAGTGAGGGGGTGAAGAATATACTTCACCCCTTCTGAATATCAGACTTTCGCAAGAATAAAATCGAGTAAAATTTATATTTAACTCTTATTTTCGACTTTAAAGCTATTTTCCAAATCGAAAACTTTAGCCTCCCCATCTGAAAATTTGAAATTCGCTACAATAAAGTAAAGTAGAATTGAGAATTTCAGAAAAAGAAACTACTTTTTTCCCAATTTAATAGCTATTTTTCAAATTGAAATAGAAATCCCCCCCCCCCCCAAGAAAAATTCTTCGGTTTTGTTTCAATTTTTTACTACATATTACAACTTTTAATTTATTAAAAAAATTTAAAACAAAAACACGAAAAGAGAAGAAGAGCACATCAAAAAAAACATAACAAGTGTTTAGAAAACTAAAATAAGCACCACTGTTTTGCATCCTGAAAAATGCATTCTACACTGAGACTAATAGATATATTTGAAAGCATCTTTTGACTGTGAGTGGTATGAAGGTGTTAAAACCTTCATATCCCCCACAGAGTTGACCCACAGTTATCTGACTCCTCAAAAAATAGCCATCTCCTTTTTCACCATGGGAAAATGACCTTTTCCTTCTTTAAATTGCCTAAATCATTTTTATGACCCTGGGCTCTTTTGTGCTTTTATAAAATGTCACATATTTACAGTACCATCTATATGTCCCTTAAGTTGTCTGAAACTAGCAATTATCTAGATGTTCTAGGAAAACGGATGTAAGCTTTTAAGGGATCCAAGGGGATGACTCTTGTTAACATTTACTTAGATCATTTTGTCAAGAGATTTTTTCTGAGACAAACGTAAAACGTTGCAGTTAAATTCCAGTTTTTAACTCATTTAATTGCGTCATTTAAATTAACCATTTCTAATTCAGATATAAATTCTGTTACCTTTTGTTTTGTTCAATTTTTGAAATTTAACTTTAATTAAGAGTTTTTAAAATTATTTGCAACTTCATTTTTTCAAACATAAATCGTGATATCAATAATTCCCATTCTTAATAAAAATTTTCTTTGGAAAACAAGAAAACCAAATGTAAATTTATTTATAAGGAGGTAAGTAAATGTTTGCATTAACTCATTTAATACATTTAAATTTTATATTTATATACTGTTAGAATTCTTTTATAAGAATGGTAACATAAAAATTGCTTATCTTTATGTTCGTATATAAAATTTAATTTGCATAGTACTTTAATTGATAATTTTACTGTTTATTGTGTGCATGAATTTTGTTCTTATTTTAAATTTTTTAAATTATTAGGACCTTTAAATTTTTTAAATTAGAACTTCGAATTTTTAGGGTTATCAGCAACTTTGTTTTCATTAAAAAATGAAATGCAATCTTTATTTTATCTAAAAAAAATCATATTTAATTTAATAAAAAAACGCATTTAATTTAATAAAAAAACGCATTTAATTTAATAAAAAAGCTATGAACATTAGCTTAGAAATCCGTAGCAATTAAAATTTATTGCCATGACAAACTGTTGTCCGTGGATCGAGATTCAGACAGAAAGTGAAAGTTTATTAACAAAAAGCAAACAAACACATACAAATTTAAAAAGAACGCCATCTGGCGGTATAAAAAGAAAAAGACTTCGTAGCTATCCTTCCCAGGGAATGACAACAATCTCCCCCTGCGAGAAGGATTTTACTTTTTAACACATATAACAATATACACATAAAAAATATTAATTCTCTTAACATAAATTTCAAATTAAACTTATTGTTTCCAAAGAAAAAATTAACTTCTCAAAAGTTACAGCTTTAGTTAAAAAATCAGAAATATTATCATTAGTATTCTTATAAACAGTTTTTAAAATTTTATCTTCAATCATATCTCTCACAAAATGAAATTTAAGGTTTACATGCCTGGTTTTGTTAGAAGATTTACCATTATTCAACCAGTCAATAGCTGCTTGGCTATCAGAAAACATAGTAACAGGAGCATCAATAAAATTTTTACAGTTCAGTTCATTTAACATATTAATTATCCAAGTAAGTTCTCGAGCTGTGTCAGCTGCAGCAAATAATTCAGCTTCACATGTTGATAGTCCTACACATCTTTGTTTTCTACTTTTCCATGTTATAAGAGAATTACCTATCATAATTACACAACCTGAAAAAGATTTTCCTCCTTCTGCATTGCCCCAACTTGCATCCGCACTACAGTTTAAAATACCAAATTCTTTACTATAAAACAAGACTCTATCTTTTGAACCGTTCAAATATTTCAAAACTCTCTTGGCCAAAACATAATGCCTTTTTTCTGGACGTTTATTAAATTGTGATAAATAACTAGTTACAAAAGCAATATCTGGTCGGGTTCTATTTGCTAAATATAAAAGTTCACCGACGATTTCCTGATAATCAGTCTGATCTACTAAATCATCAGTAGGATTAAAACATCTATCTTCACCTTTAGTTATGGGAATATTTGTTTTCTTGCAATTTTCCAAACCATATTTTTTCATTAAAGTTTCAATGTAATGAGTTTGAGATAGACCAATTCCGTTTTCTTTTTGTGAAATCTCAATGCCTAAAAATTTTGAATCATCAATTGTTTCTTTTAATTCAAATGTTTGATTAAGTTTTGAAATAATTTCCTTGTATAATTTCGAATTATTAGAAAATATTGCCAAATCATCTACGTATACACAAATTGCGAAAAAATCATTGTCATTAATTTTAGTAAATACGCAATTGTCGGATGCAAGTTGAGTGAGACCAATCTTTTTAAGTTCATTTTTTAACTTTATATGCCAATTTCTACCAGATTGAGGTAGACCATAAATACTTTTATTTAATTTACACACTTTATTTTTACCATATTTATCTTCAAAGCCTGGAGGTATTTCCATATACAGAGTTTCATCAATATCACCATATAAATAAGCAGTTTTAATATCAAAAAATTTAACAAATAAATCCAATTTTGCTGCTAAAGCAATTAATAACCTGAATGATTCAATATTTACCACAGGTGAATATGATTCAGAATAATCAACATTTTTAATTTGATTAAACCCTGCTGCAACCAGTCGCGCTTTGTAAATTTTGTTATTATTTTGTTTATTATCGTCATTTTTAATTGTATACACCCATTTACTTTTTATTATTTTATCCTTCTTAGGCCTCTCAATTAATTCAAAAACCTTATGTTTCTCCATCGAAAGAAGTTCGTTTTCCATTGCGGTTTTCCACTCGGAATATTTATTACTATTTATCGCCTGGTCATAATTTTGAGGAATAGATGATCCTTTCAAGGCTAAGTTCGCGTTTGCGGATATTTTATTTTTAATTCTTTCGGAACGTCTTAATGCAGGAGTATTTTGATTATTTTCATTTTGTGAATCAGCACTTTCTTGAGAAGATTTATGAGAAAAAGAATGTTCACTGCTTGATTCAGTTGGAGGGGAGTTTTGGGTTTCAGTTTCGATCTGTGGTAGAGTTATATTAAACTGGGTCAAATCCTCAATGTTCCATATACTACATTCATTTTTGTTTGTAAGAAATTTACTTCCCCTTAATGATTCGTTAAATTTAATAGATCGCTCTTCAATTACAATATTTTTATCGACATCATATATTCTATAAGCGCGCCTTTCTCTAGAATAACCGACGAAAATGCCACGTTTTCCCGGAACATCAAATTTATTTCGGAATTGTTTAGGTATATGAAAATAAACGACGCATCCAAATACTTTTAAGTAGTTAAGTTTAGGTTCTTTTCCTGACCATATTTCAATCGGAAGATTCTGTTCATTTTTACGCGGTGTAAGATTAGAAATGTGTGTGCTAAAATTTATTGCTTCAGCCCAAAATTTTAATGGTAATTCACTTTCATATAATAATGTTCTAGCCCTTTCTACTAATACTCTTATGGCTCGCTCAGCACGTCCATTTGACGAAGGATTATACTGTACTGTTTTTTCATGTATGATCCCATATTTTTCTAGAAAACTATCAATCTCGTTATTAACAAATTCTAGACCATTATCTGTTCTGAATCTTTTGATTTTCTTATTCATTAAATTTTCATACCTTTCTTTAAACATACAAAACATTTCAAATACTTCATTTTTATGTTTCAAAAAATAAGAAAAGTACATCCCAGAAAAATCATCCACTAGTACTAAAAAATATTTTGAATTTCCTAATGAATCACAATTTATAGGGCCTGCAAGGTCCGCATGAATTAACTCTAATACAGAATTACTTTGTGCAATATTAACTGATGGATGACTCTTATGAGTTACTTTACTTATATCACAAGATTCACAATGATAATTTTCAAAATCTTTAAAATTTATGCCAAGAACATTTTGCATTTTAACCATGTATTGTGGATTTAAATGACATAGTCTTTTATGCCACATATTATAAGTATCCAAATTACTTACTTCATTACATTCTAACTCAGAATTAGTTACATCGTTATAATCAAAAAATTTAGGTGAAATGTTATTACACGGTTCCATTAAAATTTCGAAACGATTGTTTACTTTTACAGCTTTTAAAACACTGCGATTATCATTAGTTAAAATCAAAATATTATTACCTTTAGATTCTATTTTATAACCTTTATCAATTAATTTAGATACTGAAATTAAATTGTTTCGTAAGTCTGGTACATATATTACATCGTATATTGTTAGATTTTTACTGCAATTATCAACTGTTGTTGTAACTTTTACAATACCGATTCCTTTTGAAATTAAATTTGACTTCTTACCTGCTAATTGTATTATTCCATCATTAACATGATTTAAGTTTTCAAAAAAGTTTAAATCTTTTACCATGTGTGAAGTAGCACCAGAATCCAAAATAAAAACAGTTTTGTTTTTACCGGTAGCACTAGAATTTATTTGGTGGTGTTCTTGTTCTGCGGTAAGTGCAAAATTTTCACTAGAATGTTCATCTTGATTTTCAAATGCACAATGAGCTTTATTGTTTTTGATTTTGTTCATGCCCGATTTATAGTTCGAAAATTTTCTTTTCTCTTGATATGTTTGGTTTTGATTTCCCTCGTTCTTGTTTCGGAAATAGCAGTCTTTAGCTAGGTGATTCGTTTTATGGCAGATGAAACATTTCTTCCTGCTTCTATTTTCATTTTTATGTTTTACTCCGAATGCTTCTGTTCGTCTGGGAATATCATTTCTTAATTTTGATAGGATGTTTTCTTCTTCCCGCAGTATTTCTAAAATTTCCTCCATTTGTTTTTCGCGTTGGGTTTTTAGGATTTCCCTTACGTTTGCAAATTTTCCTCTTAATCCTCTAACAGTATAATAAACAAGTTCTCTTTCAGAAATTTCCAGTCCAAGTGATGAACATTTCGTTTGAAGTCCTCGTGATCTTGCAATATAGTCTGACACATTTTCATTTTCTTTCATTTCAAGATTTTTTATTTCGTTACTTGCATCGATTTTTCGATCTTCTGTTTTACCAGTAAATGTGCTTTGAATTTTTTCCCATAGAATATTAGCGTTAGTTTCGTTTGCGAACTGAAGACTTTGGTCATCAGAAAGCGATAGTTGTATGTATGCAACTGCGTCATCATTGTTTAATGTCCATTGTTCCCGCAACTTTGGATCAACGGGGGCTTCTTCAGTTAGCACATTAGCAATTTTCTTAAGTGTCAGCAAAGCCTTGACTTTAATACTCCACTGATAGAAGTTATCACTGTTCAGCAGTGGGATACTCGGCAGATCCCTGTTCATTTTGATTTTGGAATCTAAACGATGTAAATCACGGCGAAACTAAGTGAAACTTTTTACTGCGTCATAATTTTCAAAACCACAGCCATGCTGCCAACTGTTGTCCGTGGATCGAGATTCAGACAGAAAGTGAAAGTTTATTAACAAAAAGCAAACAAACACATACAAATTTAAAAAGAACGCCATCTGGCGGTATAAAAAGAAAAAGACTTCGTAGCTATCCTTCCCAGGGAATGACAACACAAACCATTAAGAAGAATTTTTTTTTTAATTAGCAAATATGCTTTGGCTTTTTCTCATTTTTCTTTCATAAAAAAAAAAAAAAACTATTACTCGTTGTCATAATTTTGCCACATATCGTTGGTTCAAAACTAAAACGACACTTCTGCACTATCTTCTCATGTTATTTGAATGAGAAGTGAGTGCAGAAGTGTCGTTTTAGTTTTGAACCATCGATATGATTACAAGGCGTCATGAATACATAGGCCAAATATTCAAGAACGAATTCTTTTCAAAATATAGCTATATTTTCTAGGGACCTGTCCATATTGGAGTAAAGCAACTTTGTTTTTTGTTAATCGATGTATATAGAGAAAGAATTTCTGTATAATTTTTCAATTAGGACTTTTTAAAATGTGGATATATATGCCGATAGAAAAAAAAGTCTATAATTCCTTCAGTTTCCATAACGCGATCAAAAACTTTTAGATTTGAAACTAAAAAATAATTTTTATTATTATAATGGTTTTGTCTTGAAAAGACCTTTCTAGCGGTATAGTAACCGGATTCAACAGGTTTATAAAATTGGTATTTTATGATTAGCATTATATTTAGAGGAAAAGGAAGCTACTGTGGACATGCGAGACAAGAGGAGACAACATGAATAGCTTCCCCCACCCCTAGTCATATTTCCTCGGTGAGATGCCGTAAATTGGTAACATTTATGTGCAGTGAACAAAAAACGTACCACCCTGAATAACTTTTGATTTAATGATCGGATCTTCACGTTCTAGGCCTCCATCTTAATAATTCGAGGGTGTGACTTCAAATATGCAAATTAATTAGTGCACGATATTTTAATTAAGTTACGCAATCAGATACAAAAACATACTTTCCCTGAATAAATATAACTTTTGTTCAACAGATTCGATTTTCTAACCCCCGTAATATAGGAGGTAGCTGTAATCTGAGAAATATGGTCCTAATAGTTGGGTCGGGTGGGCTATCCAAAGTTTGGACCCCCAAATGTTAAGGGAATCGAAAAATTTTTGCACACTATTATAAAATTCTTTTATCTAAAGATAATTCCATGCAAAAAATAACTTTTAGTAAATATTTATTATTTTTTTATTTAATAATAGTCTGATGTTGTTGATCATTTACGTCGCACTACTGCTACACAATGGGCTATTGGCGACGGTCTGGGAAACATCCCTTGAGGTTTGATCCTCTGCAGAGAGGATGGCACCCCCGGTTCGGTAGCCCGGCGACCTGCACGCGAAGTCGAGCACTTTATGGTAGAACAGTTTAACGAGGACCAATACCGCACACCCTCGGTCCCTACGCAGACTGATCCAAGTGGTCACACACCCGCACACTGACAGCAGCCAGTGATGCTTGACTTCGGTGATCTGCTGGGAGCCGAGTCTTAACGATCAGTCCACTACGGGACAATAATAGTCTGAAAACTTTTGAATCGCAAGGCATATTTTTTTTGTATCATTTTAAAGTATCTAATTCCACATGGAAAATACAAAATTTGAGCGAAATTGGTTGATTAGTTCTTGAGAAATTGAGTTTTATAAGTACGACTTTTTTAAAATTTAATTTCTCAGGATTAATCGATTTCGCTGAAATTTTGTATTTTGCCATGTGGAAAACTTACAATGTTTTGTTATCCAATTTATATGCGAACAAATAACTTGTTTTCATAAACATATTCGCTAACATAATACATAAATAGCGAAAATGATGATTAGAGATGGAGTACTGAAAGTTTTTGAAAGGGCCTCCGCCAAAAATTTTTGAACCAGGGCCCCGAGGGGTGAAGTTACGGCACTGGTCTAACCGCCATAAATCTGAAATATTCGCATCATTCACGTGACAAGATAGGACGGTATTTGTACTATCTTGTTCTTCTGCTTTATTATTCTTTCCCATTAGAGTCCAACCTAATTTAGTTCCTACGCAAACCAGTCCTGAACTAAGTTCCTCTATTCCCCCACTGAGCAGTTTGCCAGCGATGTCAGCCCCAATTAACAAATGAATTTCTAAGGGAGAAGACTGATACAACAACTGATCATTATAACCCTGTGTAGTATCAGTTAAAAATATGCTACGAGATTTAAGTTCTTTTATATGAGGGAATAAATTTATTCTAGAAATATTAGAACAAATTACTTCCTGATCCAATACCTCAAAATTACAATGATAACTGTTATCTACATTACTTATATGAACTAAATATCTTCTATGATTTTCTGTCTTTTTAACACCCCCAAATAAAGAATGCAATATAGATTCTTCACCGATAACATCATATTCCATACACGTTGCAGCGTATTTCGATATGTACGATCGCTGCGAACCCGTATCAATGAGAATCCGAATAAATTTGGTTTTATTATCCCCTCGTATTTGTAATACTAATGTTTGTAAATAAACCTGACGCATGCATGTAGTATTAGTTAAAGAGCTTTCCGTAACGACTTTTTCTTCCGACCCCTTTTCATTAATTTTATTGCCATGAAATTCTTTTTTCATTTTACACATAATTAACAAATGTTGCCCATTACATTTCAAACAATTAACTTTATTTTTACAAAATCGCGCAATATGTCTATTAGGCTTATAACTTAAGCATCGAAAACAGATACCCTTCTCCATAAGTATTTCTTTCTTTTTTTCAAATGGTAAATTCATAGCATATCTACAATCTTGACTTAAATGGGATTTATTACAAAATACGCACTCATCCACTTTCGAATTTGCCAGATGTGAAACGTTTTGTTTTGAGCTATTAATTAAATCAGCGGCAGATATCTTATTCCTCTGGAAGTGGTGAGTCATCGGTTTTCTGTTATGATTTTCTAATCCGAAAGGAGAACGAGCTATCAATAATTTTTGTTCTGATTCTATTTCCTTTTTCAAAAAATTTAAGAGATTAGCTAATCTATCATTTCCAGAAATCTCTGTTTTTAATTCACTTTGCGCCCGTTCATATATCTTCAATAAATCGCTTGGCAAACATGACTCAATCAAGGGATATAACAAAATAGCGGGAAAATTATCTTTCGCTACACCCAAAGAATTAAGAGATCTCAATTGGCCTTCTAGTAGTGTATCGTACAATCTTACTAAGGAATACTTTTGACCTTGAAGATTTGAATTATTTATTACTAAAGCAAGAAGTTCTCGAATATAAACTTCAATCAACAAATCATCCCTCCCAAAACGCTGTTTTAAACATTTAATAATTTCTTCATAATTTTTTCCTGAGGGGGGAAATGATTCTACTAATTGTCTCGCTGCCGAATTTTTTACTGTTGATTGAATTAAATACTGTAGCTTATCGTCATCCTCAATGTCCGAATCTTCGTGTATTTTTTTGAATTGCCCCCACCACTGAAGCCATTCTTTAATGTTTCTATTAAATTGTTTCAATTCTAATTCAGGAAGTTTGAATTTGCGCGGCGAACTAATATTTTCAGTAGAATTTTTTAACAGGTTCTTCTATTTTCGATTTTTCTATAATATTCAATCGTCTCTTTAATTTAGTACTGGTTTCTAGAAATCTATCTTCGTACACAGTTATTGCGTCATATTCTAAATCAAAATTATCTTGCGAGCATGTTTGATCATCACTTAAAATGGATAAAAGTTTAAAATCCAATTCTTTCAATTCTTTGTATTTCTGTTCTAAGAGAACAATTTGTGTGGCCAAAATATCGGGATCATTTTCATTATCTTTCAATAAATCTAACGCCTTATTCAATGCCTTTGAGAAATTACTTCTCGCTGGCGTTCGTAATTTTCTAACACTCTCAACTGACATATCTAATTCGTATAAAGTTTCATAAAGTCTATAAAGTCTAATAAAGTTCTATTCTAGTCTTTCTAATTTCTTAAGTCTATGTATGTCTATTCTGATCCCGAGCAGGGATGCCAGATTTTGGGTATTACCAAAAGATATCAAAAAGGAGATAGCTTACCTCCACCAAAAGGCCGGGAACACTTCGTATTAATCCATAGACTTCTATAAATCTTCTAAATAATTTCAGTTGAGAGTGAAACATTCAATATTAAATTTTATTTACAAACATAAACATATGGACACAATATATTTACGGACACACACAACAAAAAAACATGCTTCGCATCGCAGTTCTAAAACAGTTCTCTCTCGAACCAGAGTGTCAGTGTGTGTGGGAGGAGTCGGATTAGCCTAGAGCACGTGATTATCACGCGCTCACTAGATGAAATTAACTGATAGATTAATAATTTTAATTGGAATTTCCAACAGTCTGGTGTTCAATGCCTGGAAGCAGATCTTGTGATACACTTCAAACGATCCTGGGAAAACATCATCCATGAGTCTTGGGTTTTCCTTCACTTGAGGAAATGCAAATACAGGAGGGATGAATACCCTAGCTGCACTTATGCATGTTTCAACAGTAACCAAAACTCCTCATTCGGCTGAGGACAAGCTACCCACTTGCTTTTTGCCTCGTAGACTCAACACTTTTGAAGGCTTGTTTGGCACTGTTAGAATTCCTGTTTCATCAACATTATAAATATCATTTGGAGTGATCCTATGTTTACTTAATAGAGAATTCAAAAGTTAAAAAAACTGCTTAACTGCAGTGCGATTAAACCCTTTTGCTCGGACCATACCCGTGGGTTCTGGATTTTGGTGACTAAGTTCTTCATGCCTGCCTAGAAATGATTAAAACCAACACTTCCCAGCCATTTTTTTTCCTGTGTTAAAATTATGCTTAATATTGTTTCTCTCAGCTAACCCAATGCTAGCATTTGTTTGTCCGTTAGAGTTATACCAAATAATCTCTCTTCTAGAGCCAATACATGCTCACGCGTTTTTTTCTTGTTCAGCATTGAATACTGTCTCTTATCTGTCCAACTTTTTCACTGCTGCCAATCCAGGGGTCAATGTATTTGTACGAGCCTTTTTTACATTTCTTTCAATATAGTAATAATAATATAGTAAAAGTATTAGGCCAACAAATAAATAGGTGGATAAAACGGGATATAAAAAAACTCTATCCCGTTTTATCCAACTCATAAGTATCCCGTTTTGTCAGACTCAGACACTTTTCAAAACAAACATGGCTGCTACCTAAACGTGAAAGAAAAATTAGATTGACTAGACATGAGAATACTCGTTAATAAATGCTTCATTAAATGTAATACTCACCGGAATTGTAATCCTATATATATAGGCAGTACAATGTGAAAAACAACGCACGTAAATGTAGAAAGTAGCAAAAAAATGGAGTAAAAAAGTTTTGAGATCTACAGCTTTGTATCAACTAGTGATCTCGAGACGGTACGCACTGAAAATGATATAATCACAGTCAAATAACAAGTTTCTGTCGTCGTCCGCTAGACAGCTGCAATAGTCTGGTCCCTAGGCGAGGTATCCCATTTTGTCCGACTATCCCGTTTTATCCAACTGTCCCCTATTAATTGGTAATAAAAATGAACCTAGCTTGCCAATCTGTTTTTTTAGCCCTAGACAAAAGATTTCGGCTAGCCTTAAAAAAGTACTGAAAACTATTATTTTCTTATTATTGACGCCCAGGAGTTGAAACTTAACTTGAAGCCAAATGAAAAGCTTTATGAATAAAAACATTTAATAAAGACTGTTCACATTAAATTGGAATTTATGTAAAATGCGTTTTAGTTAAATTTGACAGCAAATACTTGTGATGCGTAAAGCACAAAAACAAATGAAACAGAATAACTAGTCCAATTCGAATATAAGGATGACCATAATAACTAGTCCAATTTCGAATATATGGATGAATACAAACTTAGAGTTCATATATAATTATTGAATAATTTAAAAATGCGGAATGCGTACTTGACGTCATGTCGCTTCATTACTCTTCTTCCAGTAAAAACCTCATTCGAACGTGTCGAGAAATTTAGACGAAACTTTAGTAGGTCTCCCAACACTTGATGACTTGTTGGAAACAGCCTTCTTTTAACGGTTCGTTAGAAAAAGTAACCATTTTCACTTTAATATTTGGAGTAGATTATTTATGAATAGGTGGTGGTATACTGACTGTGAATAATCAAAGGAGTGTTCTTCAAGTCTGTAGACTGTTTCAAACGTTTTATAGAGATCTTTCTAGAATTGTTAATGCTCTAATATTTGTAATTTTTAATGTTCTCGGGATGTTTTTCAAAGGTCCAATTATGTCAAGATGAATTTTGTCGAATCTTTCTAATGTTGGTAGATACCTCCCAAGCGATTTATATACGTGTCGCTGTTTCTTGGAACTTTGACAAGATATACAGGCCTTAATGAATTTCTTGACATCCTTGTACATTGAAGGCCATGTACACTTCTTTGACTCTGTGTTTTGCTTGAGCTCCTTGAGGACATAGATTACTTTTCGAAAACAATTGGAGGCATACATGGTTGTGGTTTTCGGAAAGAAATATTGCAATATAAATAGAAGAACAAACTTAGAGATCATAAATAATAAAAGCAGAAAATAATTTGATTTATGTCTTAAATGTGTGTACTCAGCAGATATGTAACGTAAGAATGTTTGGTTGAGTTATCCGCTGTTTTTGCTCAACTGTCATCTCTATTGGATACAAGGATTATGTGTTGTCTGTATTTTCGAGTTGTCACTCACACAAACATTAACACCCATTGTACAAATTATAGTATCGCAAGCAAGGATTGTCAAAAGTGTATAGTTATATTTTCTGTATCAATCTAATTTCTACATTGGTAGATATATATTTCTTTACCCAAAATAAAATGTAACATCATTCAGAATAATATCGTATTCAATTATCGTTTTGTATAATATTTATAATATTCTCATATTCAATGCACAGATATGTATTATCTATAGCCGGTGACCTGGGTATATCAGAGCCTGGCGTTGTCTAATATAAATAATAGAATAGAAATAATAGAATAGAATAGAAATAATGAAAAGAATAGAATAGAAATAATGAAAAGAATAGAATAGAAATAATAGAATAGAAATAATGAAAAGAATAGAATAGAAATAATGAAAAGAATAGAATAGAAATATTGAAAAGAATAGAATATAAATAATGGAAGTAGTTACTTATGAGCTTTGGCTTCTTAGTACCAACAATTTATAAGTATTATTTTTTTTAAAAAAAATTATGATAATAATACCTTTAAAGGATCCCTTGTATTCTTATCCTTTAAAGGACCTTTAAAGAAGAATATTATAAGGGTCTTCAATGGTTTTTCGAAAAATATCTCCGATTACTTGTTAAAATTATGTTTTAAAGTATGTATCATTCTTTGTTTTATGCAAAACTAATATTAAGTTATTTCCCGTAACCACATGTAAATGCATTTGAAATGCCACTTAGTTTCAGCTCTCTCGTGATAAGGCTCTCAAAATTTTGGCAAAATTATCAAAAATTATGATTATAAGATTTAGTTTGTCTTTTAGACATATACAGAGTTTTTAATTTTCTACCACTCTTAAAAATTTTACCTTGGGCAATTCAAATTTGGTCGATATGAGTCCTATCAGAACATGCACAGAGGTACCAATATTGGGATGTCTAGATTTTTTTAATATTGGTTCTATAATGGCCTATATAGGGCCTACATTGGCCAATATAGAACCTACATTGGTTAAATAATAGATAAAACATATCGGGAGAATTTGACAGTTCTATATAGGACCGATATTGGTTGTAAAGTGGCTGTAAAATATCGGGTAAATCGGAAAATTCAATATAGGGCAGTATCGCAACAATAAAGGCCCTTTGAACCCTTACTGGAGCCAAGATTCATGAATATTGGCCCAGTGAGGAATCAAGACGGGCCCGACTTAGCCTAATTGGGGCCCGGGGCAAGAAAGTTCTTTGGGGGGGCCCCCCTCTGCTTCACTACTTCAGTAATGAATAACCGAACTTTATGGAGGTATTTAAATTTTTCACCTCATTATAGATAACATAATACGAAAATTGACTAGAACCTGGACAGACGAAATATCTTTCAGTCCATTTTATTATTTTTCTGACTATTCTGTGTCCATCATGCCGATTGCAGTTTTTTGATTAATCATCTAGCTGCGAAAAATTCATATCCATGCTGACAGGGCGGAATTCAGCTAAATTTTCGCAGCGTCCATGACTCAATTAAGCCAATCAAAACCCCGTACTTTTGTAGACATATCGCATTTTGCGATATGTAAAAATGCAGGATTTTGATTGGCCATATTTGTCCATCGTAATTGCAAAAATTTTGCTGAATTCCGCCCTAAAAAGTCACGGATTTGCGAAATATAGATTTTTTGTGTTTATACGATAGATTAATGAAGAAACTAACATGAAACTGACAGGATTTTACACTGCACTGATATTTTGTTTAAAAAAAAGTTCAGTAAAGAAGGAAACTTAAAATAGACTTTCTATTCGATTTGGGGGTCCGGGGCAACAGCCCCTGCCTTAGTCAGGCCCTGGACCCAAATTGTTTTGCTGCGAGGGGCATAGTAGTCAGCCCTAATATTATAATATGGTTTAAGAATTTTAAATTCTTGACTAAAGAGCAATTAATTAGTATTATTAATAGTAAGTGTTAATTTGTTTTAGTATTGGAGTTTAATTATACTACATTTCTATTTTCTTCTTAGTTTCGCTTTTTTGTTTTGATAAGCAAGAACATTTTATTTATTACTTATTATTTCTTTCACATTTCAGGCGTAGGAAAAGCAAGTTTGGTTCGAACATATATCAGTGGAAAATTCGAAGGTAATTTACATAAAAATTAATTTTTGTTTAAGCATACTTTTTTAAAATTAATTTAAAAATATTCATTTTAAGATAATAGTTTAATACTAGTGGGCTGCGCCCCCTGCTGGTTAACGCTCACCAACCCCAGAAAATTGCTACGCAATCTTATATGGTTTGCTTCGCACACCAAGCTCGCTTCGCTCGCTACTAACTTAGGTACATTGCAAATGCACAAAATTCTAAGAATTCAAAACAATCATTCAAATCCATATAACAACTTTTTTTTTTTTTAAAGTTGTTATATGGATTTGATAACGATGATACCCCAATGAGGTGGTGCACCATCTTGTTGCAAAAAGTTGGCTGAAGCTCTTCTAGTTGTGGAAATACGAAGGTATCATCGAATACGAAGGTATATGTGGGTATCATCGTTCGTAGTTCTTTGAATGACCATTTTCCAGGAAGATGTGGGCGAGGAGGTTCAGTTTCTTGGCCATCCAGATCACCTGATATAACGCCGCTGGACTTTTTTCTTTGGGGATTTATAAAGGACAATGTTTACAGGAGGATCGTGTCGAACATTGATGACCTAAAAGCCAGAATTACAACCGTAATAGCCTCTGTAAATGCCGACATGCTTGCCGCTACCTGGCTTGAAATTGACTATCGACTTGCGACGAAGGGGGCACACCTGGAAGTTCACTGACAAGGGTCATGAAACTTTTTGAGTCTATCTAACCATTTATGTTATTAATTTTAATCTATTTTTATTATTTTATGAGTTATTAAACATCAAAATGAGTCTGGGACTTTATAAACACCCTGTATATCTACAAATTGGCTTAAAATTGCTATAAGGACTCGAAACAAACAGTAATTGAGTACGTTTAGGGTTTTAAAAAAAAAGGTTTTTCCTGTTTCTTCTTTTAGTAATTTTCAAATCTGACTTTTTTTAAATCTATTGATGAAAAAAAAATCTGCAGATGCTCTGATAATCTGCAGCTCCCGTTTCCGAGCTGGAGGAATTCTGCTACCGGAATCGTAACTATCTTATGTTTTTAACCCTTTAACGCATTTGAAATTCATTTTTATATATTTTTTTCTGATTCTTTAATCACAAGCAAAAGTATATTTTGGTATTTTTCAAAAATTTATCCTTAATTTATTTTGTGAATTAAAGAAATTTCAATGAAGAATAACTGTTTCTCTTAGACCTAAGTAACCGCAAATTTGAAAAATGTTCTTTGGAAATGAGCCGTGTTAGAAAGATTTTACCTTTCACGCCGACACCGGTGTTTCATGCTGTATTTCATGTCCATAAATTATTCTACGTCAAAGGTTTAACTCTATTCTTATTTTCTCTGTTATCTACTGCTAGGACAATTTTCCATAAATTTTCAAATTTGTATCGAATGAAACAAAAAATAATAATAATTCAATGACCATTAATAGTAGTGAGATCATCATCAGCATTGGTACGACAGCCCTTTGTGAGCCTGGGCCTTCCTCAGAAGCTTTTCCCATTCTGTCTTTCCCCCAGCAATTGATTTCCAGTTCTTTACTTTTAGGATGGCAAAATCCTCATCCACACAGTCTTTCCATCTCTTTTTTGGCCTTCCTCTTGGCTTTTAATTGGAGGGGGTTGCATTAAAGACTGCTGTTCGCTCTGGGCTCATTCTCACTACATGCCCGACCCATCTCATTCTACTTAGTCTAATAGATTTAACGATATCATCACTATTAAAGATCTTATATATTTCAAAAAGTAGTGAGTTCATTGCACAAAAATATAGAACATTGTTATGACTTAAGGAGAAAGGATAAATAAAATTTTTAAAAAATTTAATGCTTTGGAGTGCACATAGTTGGTACTTTTACCTGATTATATTTTACTCATGTTTGTCAGTTAAAGTTTTACTTCAACTAAAGGGTATATCATCATTTTAGACATTTATAATCCGATATTCCACGGGGGCAACTACACTAAACGACTTAAGGTAAAGGATAAAACTGTGCATTTGTTTTTTGCGGTTCATCCTGGCAATGAGAGATTTCGTGCATTGGTGCCAATGTAAGTTCAAAAATTTCATTTTTAATTAAACTTTGTTACATTTTAGAGTTACGTAAAGCTTACTTTTTGCAAAATATTACATTACCAATAAAAAATTTATTTGATTGTATTATTTACTTACATCATCACTGTGTCGTAACTTAATTAATATTTATTTTTAATAACCATGACTAACTTCGTTGAATACAGGATTATTGGGAAAAACTTTAAGGGACGGTAGGGGGCCATCACAAGGATTCAGAATTGCTCAATTAGTTATGCTGAATTGAAAATTTTAACCACTTTCATCCTGATCAAATACTGATATCTGATGCTTTTTTAAGCTGGGTTGTTCCGTTTAAATTTAAATTATAATTTCTACTTAATTCTTTTCCTGTCTTAAACTAATTTTAAACTTTTAGAACTTTTATCTTCCCCTTAACTGATTTTGGTAAATTTATATCATCGCATAATGAGAGTTTACGCGGGAAAAATATTACTTAAATTGCTCATTTGCTTTATTTCTTACTTTATATCAAATTTTATTAGAATATAAAGAAGAAAATTTGAAAAAGATAATGCAAATTATTTTTAAAAAAATTCTCTATAACTTACCACTATTATTACAAATCTCTTTATAACAAACAAGATTGTTGCCAGATTGTTAGTGATGATGTTAGATTTCAATAAAGTTTCTTGAATGACCAGAATTCGATGGAGCAGGAACATTGATTGACATTTACCTTACTGATAAGTTAAAATCCTTTAATAAAATCTTCTCCTGAAAGAAAAAAATAAAACACTTTTGATGATCCAGTTAGAATCTACTTAAAAATTTTCTTTCCAGAATGTCGGAAAATCCACACGGTATTCTTCAGATTTTTGATATTGCAAATGTTAGTACCCTTAAGACAATTATGAAAAATTTTATTATTTACGTATAATTTGCGGTCGCGTTTGCGGCCCTGTGCACTTTTGCGATTTTTTATTCTTTTCCTATCTTACAATGAATTGTTCGTAAGACTTAATTTCCAGTAGATCACCAAGGTAAAGCGTCAATGGCGTTGGACGATGAACCAGTGGTATGTGTATGTGTCAGTGTGGGTGGGAATGAGAGTGTGCGATATCGATCCTCGTTAAATTGTTCTATCGTAAAGTACTCGATTTCACATACAGATATCTGAGCTGTCAAAGTGGGGAGCCATCCTCTGTATTGAGGATCAAAACTGTGATGGCGTGTCTTCAGATCATCCTGGGGTGTTTGCCAGACCATCGCTATTATCCCATTTTGCAGCTCTAAAGCAATTTAAATGACGTACTACTGCAACTAATTCTTTTTGCATGCCTACTTTGTCCCTTCATTTTTTTAAACTTCCTAAATTTATTTTTATATTTACCTTAATAATTAGTAAATATCCTTCAGTAATAAACTTTTCTCCTCGAAGAGAAACAGCATCAATTAAAAAAAAAAATATTTATTGATAATGCTGACAGATATATTTAAATTTTTTTTTCTTCCAGAGCAACTAGAAATGCAAGCGGTATTCTTCTGGTTTATGATACTGCAGACATTTGTACCTTTGAGAAACTTCGAGAATGGCGTGAGAAAATGAGGAAATTAACTCCAGAAGCTATCATATTCACAAGTATTTATTTTATTAATTACTTCTAGTATTTGGGCCTAGATAGCCTGGTTTGTAGGACGTTGGGATTGTGTTCTTGAGATCATGAGTTCGAATCCCGCGGGCTGAATAATTCCCATACATCAAATCAGTGGCGTATCTAGAGAAAATGGCGCCTATGGCAATCCTCCCTATCGGCGCCCCTTCTTAAAATATTTTATATATATATATATATAATACAGTACTGAAGCGCGTTTGATTTGTAAGTTTCCAAGGATTGGCTCGAAAATGGATGTGCGCGAGTTGATATTATTCTGGATAAGTTAATAATTAATAGGTTGACATTTAATTATACAATTTTAATGATTTTAGAAAAATAACATTTATTTAAGAAGAAAAAAAGAGAGAAAGAAGCATGAATTGCCGTTTGGCGCATATTTTTAGCCACGGATTTGCCCGAAATAGATTTGCACGTGGTAAAAATTATATAAATTAACCAAGAAGTTTTTAATTAACTTATTTATAATAACATACAATTAACTCAATGATTTCACATAGAATTTTATCACTTTAGTTGGGTATCAATTGTTTTTTTTCTTTCAAGTTTTGAAGAGTTTGTCAATTTTTTTGGAGAAAAAAACCATTACTTTATGTTTTTTTATTCCTATTCATTTGATTAAACATCGTATTTGAATAGATATTTTAGAAACATTAAAATTCTAAGTAATTAGTTTATTTACATTAAAATCATTTCTTTTATCGTTTAAATCAACAAAGCAAATATTTTCTTCTTTTACAATACCCAAATCTAAAAAATTTTAATTAATGTTATCATCATGATTACAAAGCAAGATTAATTCTTTGCGGTAAATATTATTTAATAAAATTGTATAACTTTGAAAATTAAAGATAATTAAATCACCAATAAATCTAAAAACATATTTAATAATAAGTGCATGATTTTTTTCTTCATAATAGTGCAAAAATAAATTAGCTAAGAGAGATGAAAGATTAGATCCTTGTGGTATTCCATCAATTTGAAAAAATATTCTTTTCCATTGTTAAGGTAGTTATTAAAAATACTATGAAAATCGCAATTAAGGATATTTTTAAAATCATAGTAATAATTCAAAAAGACATCTTTTAGTTTAAAAAGGGGAATGCTATTGAAAAGATCCTGGAAATCAAAAGTCGCAATCGGGTTAATTTTATTATCTTTAATATATTCTAAACTCGAGTGATTATTAGTGATAATTCAAGAAAAAGTTTCTTTAATGATATTGTTAATAATTAATGTTTAAGTAGGTTGAGAAAATGGAAACTATTATGAACATATTTTTGCGGCATCGTGCTTGAAATTTTTAAAAGGAAAATAAAGACAATTAAAGTATAGACATTTTAGTTTCGTTTCGAATTTTTCTTCTTTTTAGGATTATAAAACTTTTTTTAAAAATCGTATGGTAGACTTGGAACTATTCAAAAGATTTAAATATTTAATTAAAAGTTTGTATATTTAAATTAAAAATTCTTATCTTTAATTCTTGTTTGTTCATTTTATACACATAAGTCCGAAGGTGGTTGGAACCCATCAAGTAAACTAGAAAAAGAATTACCTTTGAACTTTGGTAATCCTAATTATTAGTATCAGATAATCATGTATTATTACAATTTTAATGGTTCGATAGGGAAACGTTAAATATTTTATTTTAAATTACAAAATATTACGATAAAATTGTAAGTTACTCTATTTTTCTTTAAACCCATAGAAATTAGTGCATACATTAACTTGAGCAATAAAATCAAATGTAAAAGCATACTTCCCCTTAATAAAAACATTTTTAATCGAATTTAGGTTTTTGATCTTCGTATTCCCCAGAACCTTAGACTAGAAAACAGGTCCTCCCCCTAATATATTTCCTTTAAATTTGAGCTAAATAGAATATTATTTTTATGTAAAGAAACAAAAAAGTAACAAAAGTACAATAATAACTGAAAACACATTTAGAAAATCTGCACTAATATTAAAATGTTAATAACACACATTGATTTCTTTTGTTCATATTTGAATTTGTCACATAATTTTCGCATATTTCACAAAATAAATAAAATGGAGGATAAAAGCTTTATTTCTAAGAAGAAATATTCTGAAGTAATGCAATAAATTAAAACTGTTTTGCAATAATCTTATTTTTCCAAACATGGCCATGGCTAAGGTACCAAGGGTATTGTTAAAAAAATCCATAAAAGATATGATAAAAAAATTGCTAAAAGAATTAGTTTAAAAAAATATTATTTCGAGCGGGCATAAAATGCTTTTTAAAGGAAGGTAATGTAATATTATTATTAAATATTTTAAATAGTTCTGAGAATTTTCTATAGTTACGGTTTATTAAAACCAAAGTAGGCTGTTATGTGACCAAATTACTACGTTAAATCTTAGTTAATAAAAATGTCGTTTCTTAAAATTTGCATTCAAGCGTCAATTAGTTGAAAATATTAAAAAGAAAGAAGGTAGAGAAGCTGATATTATTCAATTGATGTTTATATTAAAAATATTTCTTCATAATTTTTGCATTCTTTTTAATTGTTTTGAGTACATTTGTCAAATTTTTGTGCAAGAATAATAATTATCATTATTTATCTAAATTTTCAGCTTATATTTTTAAGGATTTATTACAAGGTCTATTAAATATCAGAGAGAATAAATGTGATACGGGTTTGAAGTATCAGTTCTGCTCTTGTTGGTGTACAATGACTAGGATGTAAAAGAGCAACAGCCCCGGGCATCCAGCCAAAACGAGCATTCAATATATCAAAGGAACACACTAAAACGTTACATCAATTAGCAATTAGTTTAAGATAATTACAATTATAGAATAATTATTTTTATTATAGAATGAAATACTATAAAAGACAAATATTTCTTAATGTCTAATATTTAATCAAAGAAAGAACATAGCCAATATTGAAATCTAACAAATAGCCCTTGATAAATTTTGTGACAGAAAAAAAAATTAAAGCCAGATAGATTTCCGGATTTCGAAAAATTTTCTAGTTTTACTATTCAATCAAATTGGTTTCGATGCCTTTCATCCCACCTGTCTCACTAGTGATTCAGCATATTTTGATACCATTTTTGTTTCGTTCTTACTTCATATTAATTTGTTTGCGACAATTAATTTGTATACCTTTTTTTACTACATTTTTGCGAGGAGTTTAAAAATATAATATTGAAAGCATTAACTGAAATTAATTTTTTTTTATACACCTCTTTTACTTGTATCATTCACACACCCGCAAGCATCTGTCTGCTCTAAATAATGAGATAATATAAATACGTGTGAAGTTATTTAAATTCATAATCATAAGTATTAATTAATTGTTGTTTTGAATTGACAATTTCAGTCATTCTTTAGGTATTTAAAACTGCAGCATATCACATGAAAGTATTAAATATATCACTTTTACAATATTAAAGTAAAATAAAAAGGAATTCTGATCCTTAGGAACAGATATTAAGTATTCTTATGATCGAATGATGGGGCAAAATTACCTTTTAAACTAATCAAAAACTTTTTTTATATTTTACACTAAAAAATTGCTTATTTTTAAATAATTTATTAATATTCAAATTGTTTAACAAATATGCTCCCGTCTAATGACAACGAAGTATTTTATTTTATCCAGTGATTTATTTATATTTTTTATTTGTTCTTATTTTATTAAATTAAATGAAAATAAAACTTCATTAAAATAAAACTAAAGCTGCCAAAATTTCATATATAGTTTCGATTTACAATTTTAAGAAGTTGTTTCGACTTTGCTTTAAAAATTTAAAAGCCTTTTTAAATAAAAAAAATTTAGAAGCCTTCTTAACTTTAAACACATAACTTTAACAAGAAAAATCAAGGAGTTAAAAATGGAAACAAATATGATCAATAAACAATAAAATCATAAGCTAACTAAATAAATGAATTTTGTGTCTGAAATATAATATTACAAATTAAACATATTTCATATTTAGGGGAAACATGGAAAATTTGGTCATACAGGAGATTTAAACAAATGATGCTTCAGATTTCTTACTTTTCATTAGTAAATAACTATTAAATTTGATGTTTCTTTAAACAAAATTATCAAATTTTTTTATACACTTATTGCTTTGTTGGTTCTTTAACTACTCATCCTTCAGAATAAATTGGGACAAATTACCCTTTAATAAGAACATTTGACCCAGTTTTTTAGCTCTTAAAAAATTATTTATAAAATATATTTTTTAATTTGATAAAGTTTCGAATTTGGGTAAAAAATATTGATGTAAACAGGGGACAAATATTATAAGCTATTAGATAATAAATAATTTCAACTTTAAAATTTATTATGTTAAAAATTGTTTTAATAAAAAACTGTGCAAACTTTTCATGTTTTCCCTAACTGCAACAAAAGTTGATTTAATAAAAACATTTGCTTACCTCCACAGGTGAAAAATTTCTGTCTTCTTGATATCCTACAAAAATTTGATACAGAAATTCCTCGTTCGCGGATTCATGTACAATTAATTTGGAAAATTACAAAATAAAATCAGTTACAATAATTAAGTAAACTAAACAATTAAGCTAGTTGGAACATTTAAGATAATTAAAGAATATCTAAATTTTAAATCAGAAAAAAAATAATAAATTAGGAAAAATATTTAAATTTTGTTTAAAAGGAAAAATTAAAATTGAACGAGGACCAATTTAACGATAATGTGACAAAACGCAAATCTCGAGACAGAATGACCCAAAGAATACTAAGAAGACCCTTCCCCTATTTACAGCCCTAAGAATTTTTTGTTTCAAACAATTTATGACCAGGAATCAGACAAAAGGGTGTTTCGAGGATATCTGATATTTCCGAAGCTGGGAAAAAAAGAGCCCAAGGCAATTTAAAGAAACTAAAAGCATTTTCTCACAGAGTAAAGTGAGGAGGCTATTTGACAACTCTGTGGGTGGTAGCTGGGAAAGAGGGGATATTTTCGTTACCGGAAAGAGTGTTTTATTGCTCTTTTGAATAGAAAAGTGAAGAGTAACAATTTTATAATTGTAAACACTTCTTCGTTTAGATTTTGAAAGGCGTCCGACAATCTAAAAAAGAAAAACAATGTATTATGGGCTTCAGAGGACTCCAGCTCCGAATAAAACTTTTCTAAAAAAGAAGAAAAAAGTGGGATCTGGGGGACCTTTTATGTTATAAATAATAAATGAGTTAGAATTTAAAGAGAAAAAAAAAACAATTAATGCCATGAGATTTTAGACTTTTCGGGGGCCCCTATGGAACTCGGGGCCCTGGGCCAGGGCCCACTGGGCCCATCCTTAAAAACGGCTCTGGGAGAGACGAAATGCACGTTTATAGAAAAAATGATTTAAAGTTCATATGATCAAATTTAATCTTAACACATAGATCGACAAATACATAATTATTAATAAAGTAAATTTTTGCATTAGCGGTTATTCGTTTAAACATTTAATGGTGCAGAGACATTTTTTTTATATTTAAATATTGTCTGGGGTAATAAGTAAGTTTAAAATTTTAAGCGGTTAAAAATTTACCCAATCGAGAACCTTTAGATTAAAATGCAACTTCAGTTTACAAGCAACAAATAATTAATATTTAAAATAAAGGATGTAACCATCGATATTTTTTAGACGAAGTCATTATCCGAATAAGTCTTTCCAAAATTTAAAAAAAAAAGCGAAATATAAATCTTTTGAATATTTTGAGGACAGAGGGCTTTTTGAATTTTTATAAAAATGCATATGTTTAATAAATAAACAAGCTCGAATTTTTCTATAAGATGTTTATTATTAATTTTTTCTTATTTTCTTAAAATAAAGGGAATTAATTAATGAAAAAAAATTTTTATTGTGCTGCTTTAATAGATAGTTATAAAATACATATGTGCCTACAAATAAGCCTCAAATACATATAAGCCTCAGTGATATTTTCTTCCATTTTATTTTAATTATAATGGACAAATAAGATGCTTTGAAATTAAAAAAAATACTAAGTAAGGTCTTGATAAATTACACAACTCTTTTTTTTCTCAATTTGTAAACAAAAGAATTATTTAAACTTGAGCTTAAGTCATTAATTTAAAATTAAAATTGAGTGTGAATAATATTTCTGTGACTTAAGGGCAAAATTAAAAAAAAAAAAAAAAAAAAAGATCAGTTTGAACAATTAACGATACGTTCCTTAATCTATTCATTCAATAAATAAATTAACCAATTAAAAATAAATAAATTGAACTTTTATGAGTGTTTAAACCTAAAATCTATCTTTTAATGAATGAAAGGAAATCTATTTCGTAATGCTACCTAATTTACACAAAAATATTTACTTATTGCAATTATGTTTCCAACATTTCAAATTTTAACATTCGTTTTTTCTTCCCATTAGGACATTGTTTTTAATAATAATACAATAACGAGCATTTAATTCACGAAGTTCACTTTTTGTTACCAAAATATCATTGTGCATATTAAACGATTTTGTTTTATAAAAATAATTATATACAAAAACAAAATATTATAATGTAGTAAACGCCCCTCTGAATCTGCATATACAGAGATACAAACTTGCTCTGCTCCGTATAGAAAAATATTTTTTATTGAGTGCAAAAGTTACATTTATTGTATGATTCTTTGTTTATTTAATGTAAAACCATTTTCCCTTTCTACGTTTAAATAATAAATAATTGAAAAAAATCACGTGAAACATACTTTTGTTTACTGTTATTTTGTTTTGGTTATTTTGAGAATTATAAATTTTACCAGAATTATCTTAAATTCTGCATGGTTTCGTTTTTGACTACCACTGAATAAAATATTTTAAAGAAAGTGGAGCAGTTGGCATTGCTAGAAAGTATATCGATCGCTATAAAATATAACGTGAAATAATGAAGTGAGCATGATTTCAATACATAAGAAATGATTACTTACAATTTAATCCTTGATTTTCAGAAAATCCTAATACTTCGTTTAAATTACATTTATGGCTGTCTGGTTTAAGCAAGGCAAAGGCACCTCCTGTTTTTAGTATTTAAATGTTTTGTGACAGTGATTCCCACCATGTGTGGCAAAACTTTCCTTTTTGAAAGGATTTACGCTAATTTACAGCAAGGGTTCTATTTGTATATTCAACAAATTCGAAAGTCGCTTTTCAAAGTGATTTTCACCCCTGATAAAATTTAAGATAATTGGGCTAAACTGGACAGGGACACCCCATGGTTTTCACATCTCTTTGCCCTCTGTCACCACCAAAGGGCTATTTTCTATGCCTGCAGGTGTTCTATTCATCCCCAGATAATTGCCCTTTTACATCCTGGTAATGTGATATGAAGAGATGTTTATCTTGTCTTTTTGCTTGTGGTACTGGAAAAAGAAAGATTTATCTGAGGATCCGATCATTGTAAGTTTTTATTCTGCTTTCTGGAGAGTTTTCTAAATGATTCTTTTCAATGTTTTATTTATTTTTTTGAAATTTGTATTATTGTTTTTAAAATTTGTATTAGTATACGAGTTAAATTAATTTTTTTAAAACAAGCAAAATATCAAAATATTTTGAAAAATTGAAAAAACGAAAGAAACGTTGCAGTTGATTTTGCGCCTTTTTCAAATAATGCGCCCATGGCTCTAGCCATGCCTGCCATACCCTAGATACGCCACTGCATCAAATACTGACTGGTGCACGTTAAATCTGCCGGAAACGCAAAGTCTACCAAGTTCCTGCAAGAAATCAATACCTCTAAAAGTACTGAATTGGAGATTGAGCGTTCTCTGTTTAAGGTTTAAGTTACAATCTGTGTATGAATGAATTGGTTTCCCCCTGTAAAACGGGCTGTGACGTGTTCGTATGACTTAAGTCGTAACATTGGCAACAAAGGGTGCCACTGAAAATCAAGAAAAGCATTCTCTATCTTGCAAATTCGCTATAATTTCCCATGATATTGGTATGATGATATCCCTTGCTGATATTGGCAAGTAGCATAAGGAACAACTTTAAAATAAATATTACATTAGCTTTACAACTTTAAAATAAATACAACAATAGCTTTAAAATAAATATTTATACTGAAATATTACTAGCTGTTTTTATTTGGAAATTAAAGGGTTTCTGAAGTAAAAATACTAATTTGAATCGTTTGCAGAGTAATGCATGGGTTGTTTATGACCATGGAGATAGCGTAATCTTCAGTTTGTATCCCTTAGGCTTGATACAAAATGCGCATGATTTAAAACGTAAGACAACTTCTCGTGTCGAAATCTCTCCACTTCTCAGCTGCCTACGCGCAATCTCATTTTTATAAAATGAACCATCTACGATATTAGAGTATCCACTGATATAATTCAGGAACAGTTGCGTATTTAACGAAATACGAATTTAACGGATTGAGCAATAACGCAAAAATAATGTTACATTCCCAGAAAAAAAATTATCTATGACAATTTTTTTCTTAAGATTTCAAGTTTCTTTTAATGAAAATATTTTATAATTGACAGTTGGTGCTCGATCTGACCTTTTCTATAAAAGGGAAGTACTTTTTAAAGAAGGCAAAATTTTGCCAAAAGTGAAAATCTCGAATTTTTGAATGCAGTGCCAAGACTGGTGAAATGCAAATTCGCTATGATTTCCCATAGCAGGTTTTAAATTGGGCATTGCAGGGTTTCTGAAGTAAAAATACTAATTTAAATATTTTGCCGAGTAATGCAAGGGTTGTTTATGACCATGGAATTAGCGCAATCCTCAGTTTGCATCCCTTAGGATTGATACAAATTGCTCATGTTTGAAACTTTAAAAATTTCTGGATATCTCAATGGGAAAAAAATATGCGTATGTGTGCACTGTGGCATTTAGATGATACATATTAAAATTGACATTGGAAATTTCATTTATAAAATATATTTTTTTTTCCAATGGCAGGTACTGAATTTGAATCTTTGCCTATACTATGCCAGAATTGTTGCTCATTTCGCGTTACCCAGTGGGCACCTGTGAACCTAAGTCATGGAGGCGAGCAACATTGCCCACGCCACACTGCCACAAACCTGTTTTATAGGGTGGGCCACATTCACACATCAGACACACACACAACAGAGGACAGCACAAAGAGAGAGAGAAACATCCATGCCCAGAGCGGGATTCGAACCCGCAGCCTATGGCCTCGCAGTCAGGCACGCTAACCGCTCGGCCACCTGGCCGGCTTTTATAAAAAATATATTTGGGTGAGAAAATATTTGGTTTGAATATATTACTGAGGAGGAGGCATTCATTTGGTAAGACAACTTCTCGTGTCGAAATCTCTCCACTTCTCAGCTGCCTACGCGCCATCTCATTTTTATAAAATGAACTATCTATTATGTTAGAGTATCCACTAATTATAATTCAAGAATAGTTGCGTATTTAACGAATTGAGCATTAACGCAAAAATAATGTTAAGTTCCCAGGAAAAAAAATTATTTATGACTATATTTCTTAAGATTTCAAGTTTCTTTTAATGAAAATATTTTATAATTGACAGTTGGGGCTCGATCTGACTTTTTCTATGGAAGGGAAGTACTTTTTAAAGAAGGCCAAAATTTTGCCAAAAGTGAAAATCTCGAATTTTTTGAATGCAGTGCCAAGACTGGTGAAAATGTTAAAGAAGTAAGGCATTTTAAATTTAATTCAAGCTTTCATGCAAACTTATTTTACGATTCTCACCATCACTACGTACATACATCTGATATGATAGTCTCATTTTAAACTAAATTCGTGAGGTACTTAAGAAACTGAAGAAATGGCAGCGAAATTAAGAGGATTAGACGCATTATATTCACCAAATACGTTTTATATTCACCAAAATATTCAATTTCGCCAACTACAATTGCCTGCTTAAAAAATTGTGGGTTTCGAAACTTTAATATTAAAGTAGTTAAAAATTATTATTATATAAGTTTCTTAAAAAAGAAAATTTGTGTTTATAACATTCCTAATTAAACAAACGTAACAAATGTTGCAATTTTCACAATACTTTATTTAACGCTCACTCGTTTCATCAGAAAACTTTTTTTTTTCTTGAACAAAAATTCCATTCTTGTCTTGTTTATTTCTAATTTTTCTCTCTTTTCACTCTCGTTTATATAAATCTGTCATTACCTTCTCTTTTTTTTCATTTTGACAAACGATTTCGTTTAAAATTTCATTTTTATAAATTAGCCCCAGTCCACGCGTTCGTATAATTACTCGCAATTTATGTTTGACATAATCGAATATACAAGAGTTATACACACATAAAGTTTGAATGTTAATACAATTAAAGTAATATCTATTTGTAAGTGATTCAAGTTCTTAAACTTACTCGGAAATTTAAATTAACCTTTATACAACTATGATTGCATTATTGTATTTTTCTGTTAGGAGAATGTATATATAATCGATGAGATACAAATCCAGGCGTCCCGTAGTGGACTGATCGTTAAGACACGGTTCCCAGCAGATCACCGAAGTCAAGCATCACTGGCTGCGGTCAGTGGGCGGGTGGGTGACCACTTGGATCAGTCTGCGTAGGGACCGAGGGTGTGCGGTATTGGTCCTCGTTAAACTGTGCTACCGTAAAGTGCTCGACTTCGCGCGCAGGTCGTCGGGCTACCGAAGCGGGGGTGCCATCCCCTCCGCAGACGATCAAAATTGTGATGGCATGTCTTCCGATCATCCTCCGGGGTGTTTCCCAGACCGTCGCCAATAGCCCATTGTGCAGCTCTAGTGCGACGTAAATTAATAATAATAACAAATCCAGGTGTGACTTTTATTCCATTTCAAAAATTCCTGAACGTTAGCTACTGTAATATTAGTTTAATGTGACAATATGACTTTTTTTGAATATTTGCGGTAGATTTATTCTAGTAGTATAATATTTAGTATAATTAATTTATACTAAATTATTTTAGTTAGTATGATAGAGTATATAATGAAGTATTACTTTTCGAAACACCATAAGTATTATACAGTGTGTTGCAAAATTATAAGACCCACCTGAAATATCCCTCGTTTTTATAGTACATTGCATAAAACATACAATTTTAAAATAGTGAAGCAACTTAAATAAGTTGTATTTTCTCAAATAAATTAAAAAGTGAAGAAAAAAAATAGTTGGGTTCACACGCAATCGATTTTGATCAGAATTACCTGCAACACAGTATAATACATTGTATATTATTACTTAACGCGATATTAAAATAGGTTTTATGTAAGATAAGGACAAACACTCTCACACTGAAATAATAATAACTTAGTCACAAATTTCTGGAAAAACAATGCAGTACAATTCGTTTTGGCTGTTAGCTTTACAAATACTTTCAACTTTTATAATTATAATGTAATTATAATTTCATTGTAATTATAATAATTGAAAATTATAATTATAATTTTATAATTATAATTATAATTTTCAATTATTTATAATTACAATGAAATTATAAAATCAAAATCAATACAATGCCAATTATTTCGAATAAATTAAAAATAAAACCAGATAAAATTAGTCAGGTGTGCTCGCAGGGGCAAACAGATCATCGAGGGTATATTTAAGAATTTCGATGATTTTCTCCCTGCAGTCAATATCAGCATAAAGTTGATGTTGAGTGTATTGATCCCATTTTCTGCCACGGATCCTCTGGAATTTGGGACAAAATTTTATGAGGTGGTCAATGTCTTGTACTCTGTTGGAAACTTTAAAAATTTCTGGATATGTCCATGGGAAAAAATATGTCTGTATGTATGCACTGTGTCATTTAGATGATACAAATTAAAATTGACATTAGAAATTTCATTTATAAAAAATATATTTGGGTGAGAAAATATTTGGTTTGAATATATTAGTGAGGAGGAGGCATTCATATAGTACGACAACTTCTCGTGTCGAAATCTCTTCACTTCTCAGCTGCCTACGAGCCATCTCATATTTATAAAATGAACCATCTATTATGTTAGAGTATCCACTGATATAATTCAAGAACAGTTGCGTATTTAACGAATTGCGAATTTAACGAATTGAGCATTAACGCAAAAATAATGTTACATTCCCAGAAAAAAAATTTATTTATGACAATTTTTTTCTTAAGATTTCAAGTTTCTTTTATTGAAAATATTTTATAATTGACAGTTGGGGCTCGATCTGACATTTTCTATGTAAAGGAAGTACTTTTTGAAGAAGGCCAAAATTTTGCCAAGAGTGAAAATCTCGAATTTTTTGAATGCAGTGCCAAGACTGGTGAAAATGTTAAAGAAGTAAGACATTTTAAATTTAATTCAAGCTTTCATGCAAACTTATTTTACGATTCTCAACATCACTACGTACATACATCTGATACGATTGTCTCATTTTAAACTAAATTCGTGAGGTACTTAAGAAACTGAGAAAAATGGCAGCAAAACTAAGAGGATTAGACACATTATATTCACCAAATTATTCAATTTCACCAACTACAATTGCCTTCTTAAAAAATTTTGGGTTTTGAAACTTTAATATTAAAGTAATTAAAAATTATAATTAAATAAGTTTTTAAAAAAAGAAAATTTGTATTTATAACATTCCTAATTAAACAAATGTTACAAATGTTGCAATTTTCACACTCGTTTCATCAGAAATTTTTTTTTTCTTGAACAAAAATTCCATTCTTGACTTTTTTATCACTAATTTTTTTCTCTTTTCACTCTCGTTTACATCAATCAGTCATTACCTTCTCCTTTTTTTTTTCATTTCGACAGACGATTTTGTTTAAAATTTCATTTTTATAAATTACCTCTACTCAGCATTCGCATAATTTTTCGCAATTTATATTTGACATGATCGAATATAGTTATACCCACATATACTTTGAATGCAATATTAAAGAAATACGTATATATTTGTAAGTGATTCAAGTTTTTAAACTTACTCGGTAATTTAAATTAAACTTTATACAACTATGATTGAATGATTATATTTTTCTGTTGGAAGAATGTATATATAATCGATGAGATACAAAAACAGTTGTGACTTTTATTCCATTTAAAAAATTCCTGACTTTTAGCTACTTTAATATTAGTTTAATGTGACAATATGACTTTTTTTGAATATTTGCGGAAGATTTATTCTAGAAGTATTTAGTATAATTAATTTATACTAAATTATTTTAGTTAGTATGATAGAGTATATAATGAAATATTACTCTTCGAAACACCATAAGTAGTATACAGTGTGTTGCAAAATTATAAGACCCACCTGAAATATCCCTCGTTTTTATAGTACACTGCATAAAACATATAATTTTAAAATAGTGAAGCAACTTAAATAAGTTGTATTTTTCTCAAATAAATTAAATAGTGAAAAAAAATTAGTTAGGTTCACACGGCAATCGATTTTGATCAGAATTACCTGCAACACAGTATAATACATTGTATATTATTAATTAACGCGATATTAAAATAGGTTTTATGTAAGATAAGGACAAACACTCTCACACTGAAATAATAATAACTTAGTCACAAATTTCTGGAAAAACAATGCAGTACAATTTGTTTTGGCTTTAAACTTTAAAAAGCACTTTTAAGGAGGTCAAAAAATTCCGTTACACTTGAAATGGCAATGTCGAATGAGAGGAAATAACCCTTAGCCTCAAGTAGTACAATGTCAATTATTTATAATGACAATGAAATTATAAAATCAAAATAAATACAATGCCAATTATTTCGAACAATTTAACGTTTCCATTCTACTCGAAATTATATGAAAATGTGTTTTTTATTTGTCGATTTAAAATTTATTCTAGATTTATTTTAGGGTATACTTTAGAGCGTATTTTAGTCGAACTTTTCTTTACACCCTATATTATTGTAATATGGTGGTACAATGGTGTGGAGGTAAACATGGCATTCAACAGTTTTTCCTTATCATTGCTGAAGTTTAAATAAATGATAGTTAAATTGTTTCTCGTGTCAGCTTTCAAGCAATAAAATATTTCGCCTATTCAATGCTGATGTGACAAAAGTTTGATTCAAAGAAACAAAAAGATTCCTTTCACAAAACTAGTATCTTTATATTAGCTTTTGTTATTTAATTATTAAAATGTACATTGAATAATCTATAAATATATTAATCCAAATATATGAATACATACTAATCATTATTATATTGCACATTATTGTAATTGTTCACTTCATAGAATGAATCAACAAAAATAAAAACAGATGTATAACCACATTCAATCAGCAATATGTTTTTGTAAAACTTCGTAGAATGTTATATTTTATTAAAATCTCTTTACAAAATAAAAATTAAATTAGCTGACGACTTAATAAGAAACATTGTATTTTGTAATTAAAAAAAGTTTAGTAATCGTCTAACAACGAAAAATTATAAAAGAATTTTTTAGCTTACGTTTGCAAAAGTTAAACTTTTTGTAAGTTAAACACATTAGGTATTTATTTCTTGAAAAATAATATATTTAAATTTTCCTCGGATCCCCTCCCACTCATCATAAATAGTTTAAACTTTAAATTTCTCAGCAGAAAAATACGTATATTAATATAGTATAGAAAAAATTATGCCTCAGATTCAAAACTTTTATTGCTAATTAATTAGCATATCTGCAACTCATTAGTCAGCATATATTTGAGGTCACATATCCTACTGGAACCACTAAAATTGCTAAATACGATTTTTAGTGGAAAAATTATTCTAGGTGATATCCTTTTTTTCCGCCTAGTACGTTACGTTTGAATACATGCAAAGGTAACTGAAGGTTAAACGAGATTAAAAAGTTATAATTCATTCAACCCCCTTTTTTCTTTTTCTTTTTTGATTTTTATACTACACATATTCATTTTCCTTTCTTAAAAAATTGCAGATATTTGAACATATGACTTTGAGAATACTCGAAAAGAAAGAATTGATACCATTTATTCATCCTGTTAAAATTGAAATAGAAGGAAAGTCTCCCGAATGGAAGCAAAACAAGTTCGTGCCTGCTACGCGCACTACCGAGGAAGAAATACTCAATGGATCTGCTAATAAAACAGAAATTCTTCCCCAAAAAGATACAAATTATCCAGAAGATAGCGATTTGGAGTCTAGAGCTGAAGTCGAGAACTTGAGTGTGATAAAAGAAGATATTATTGGTACTCAATCAAGCAGTAAGTTAAAACCTTTAGAGATAAACGAAAATTACCATCCTTCGAATGATGAAAAAGATGTGATTCCGAAAGTAGAAAATTATATGAAAATTATATGAAAATTATATGAAGAGATGCTACTAGAAGGAAAATGTCCAGCCTGGTTTGCTTGAAGAAAAAAAATGTTATTTGCACCTATTTGGCTCCCTTTAAGTTATGATGTTTAAAGACAAGCTTGTTTTTACCTCACAGTTGTAAAGTTTTATCTGACAATTTTTATTGGTATTTTGTTTTCGCAAATTCTACTTATAATGGATGTAAACAAGACGTACAAGTTTAGTACAAGACGTAACAGGTTAAGGTCTGGTTTCTTAGGACAAGCGCCTTATCTGGGCGTCAGCGGAAAGTTGACGTAGGGCTGGCGCCAAAAAAATACTTTTTTGTTAGCTCAGCGTGAGCAGTCGGTCCAACGCAGACATTATCTCTCATTGCGCATGCGTTAATAACGTAAACAAATATTTATTTTGAATTTGTTTTGATTTTGTTATTGTCGACCAGTGTTTTAGAGAACAAATAATGACTTTGTCCAAGAAAAAACACATTATAGCTGAGCTAAATGACGAGTGCTATGTTTAATTCAGAAGCTATGTTTAATGTCAAAATCAAAATCTTGGCTGATTTCAATGTGCTGATGGATGTTGTCCGCCATTGCTTCTGTGGTTAACCCCTTGTGAAAAAATCGAGGTATAAATGAGGTATAAACGAGGTATATTTTAAAGGTATAAAGGAGGTTGTTGTTTAAATACGTCGTAAAGGTTGAAAAGGGTGCAAATGAATACCTCAAAATCAACCTCAAATATACCTTAAATATACCTCCAGAGGTATATATGCTTCAGCCTGAAGTATATTTTTTTACACTTGTGGAAGTATTTATTCAACAACCTAAGGTGTGTCATTTTACACTTCAGGTTATTATAAATCAACCTCAGGTGTATTTTGTTCGACTTCAGGTAATTATTTTTCAACCTCAGGTATCTAATTTTATGCTTGTAGAGGTAGATATTTTTCAACCTATGGTGTGTCATTTTACACTTCAGCTTATTATAAATCTACCTCAGGTGTATTTTGTTCGACATCAGGTAATTGTTTTTCAACCTCAGGTATATAATTTTATGCTTGTAGAGGTATATATTTATCAACCTGTGGTGTGTCGTTTTACACTTCTGGTTGTTATAAATCAACCTCAAATGTATTTTGTTCTACCTCAGGTAATTATTCTTCAACCTCAGGTATATAATTTTATGCTTGTAGAGGTATATATTTTTCAACCTAAGGTGGGCCATTTTACACTTCTGGTTGTTATACATCAACCTGAAGTGTATTTTAACAATTGGAAAGGTTATTTTTAATTAGCGCCATGTGTTCCATGTTCTACCTTAAGTTATTATTTCGTAACCTCAAGTATATATTTTTGTATTTTTAGAAGTATTAATTTATCAACCAAAGATGTTTTTTTTAGCACTTACGAAGGTGAGGTGTTATACGGACCACCTAGTTTATTAATTTTTAGACTCACTATATAAAAAATATAATATATATATAAAGATATTATATATATTATATGAAGAATAATGTACATTACATTTTTTTCACTAGTAGAGATCATTTATCAACCTGAAATTTTTAATATTAAACCTTCGGCAGTAATTGCTTCTTTTGTTAAGCTATAAAAGAAAGTTTCAAATGCATAATTCTTCTATAATTTTAATAGATTGATTTAAATCATCTTAAAATAACACTTATCCAAATTCTACACTTAGTAAAAATTATTTATGGGAACTCATACTCGTATTTTTAGAAGATAGTTGTCTAAGGTGCTTGAATTTTTAAAGCTATAAAACTACAAATTTAAATAATTAGTCAGCTGAAATTCAAAGTACTTTTATTTAAAACTAAAATTTCACTTTTTTTTACAAACCAACAAAATTATTTTAAATACTGTTTCCGTCTACATGTTGAAACTTGTAATTATTGGAACCTAAAAGGAAAAAAAATATAAATTAGTAAGAAAGTCATATTTACAATAATAGTGGCAGGTCTTAAAATATTAGAAAGTATTTTTTTTATCATTTAAATTAACTGGATGAAATTAATTTTCCTTTTCAGATAAATATCTTCTGCCATTTCTATTCAGTCCTCGTAGCTAAAAAGCATGACATGTATCACAGCCACAAAATAAAATACACTGAAGACAGTATTACCATTAACAACATTTACAGAAATTCAAATATACAGGGTGTTTTTAAAGTCTCGGACCCATTTTGATGTTTAATAACTCATAAAATAATAAATATAGATTAAAATTAATAACATAAATGGTTAGATAGACTCAAAAACTTTCATGAACCTTGTCAATGAACTTCCACGTGTGCCCCCTTCGTCGCACGGAGAATATCAAGTCGATAGTCAATTTCACGCCAGGTAGCGGCAAGCATGTCGGCATCCACAGAGGCTATTGCGGTTGTAATTCTGGCTTTTAGGCCATCAATGTTCGACACAATCCTCCTGTAAACATTGTCCTTTATAAATCCCCAAAGAAAAAAGTCCAGCGGCGTTATATCAGGTGATCTGGGTGGCCAAGGAATTAGACCTCCTCGCCCAATCCATCTTCCTGTAAAATGCTCATTCAAAGAACTACGAACGATGATACCCCAATGATGATGATGAGGTGGTGCACCATCTTGTTGCAAAAAGACATGTGGCTGAAGCTCTTCTAGTTGTGGAAATACGAAGTTTTCCAACATGTCTAAGTATACGACTGATGAGATTGTCTTTTCTGTAAAAAAGAAAGCTACCTCTCGTGAAATTGACTATCGACTTGATATTCTCCGTGCGACGAAGGGGGCACACGTGGAAGCTCATTGACAAGGGTCATGAAACTTTTTGAGTCTATCTAACCATTAATGTTATTAATTTTAATCTATCTTTATTATTTTATGAGTTATTAAACATCAAAATGGGTCCGGGACTTTATAAACACCCTGTATAATTCCAATCTTATTATGCAATTTTAACACTTTTTATTTTTCTATACATCTATAACATTGTGGTACTTGTAAGTTTAATAATTAGATTTCCTTCCCTTTCTTTTTTAAAAATCTTTTAACTCAATAAACCTAGTCCATATTTTTCAACTTTTTGTCAGACTTCATGAAACTAGCAGCTTTTTTTTAAATTTTTGACGCTGATTCTGAAAAGGACTTATGTTATTGCCAATCACATCAGAGTTTCTTAAAAAAATAGTTATTTTAATCAATGTAATCAAGAATCTACAATCGTTTAATAAATTAAAATTTTAAAGTTATGTACCAATTTTTATTCTTTTTTTACACTCTATCGAATAGAACAAATTACAAGCTGATAAGGAGCATTTATTTTAAAGTTGTGAGTAATTTTATGTGAGGAAAATGTCTAAGAGAGAATGATTTGAAATAATACTTTTAAAATAAATTGAGTATAATATCTCCTATATAACTTATAATACCGAGAAGAATAAAACTAATAGTTAGTTGTTACAAACACTTGTTTAAATATAAATACACATCCCATAGGATGAAACTCAAAATAATACATATTACTTTCAACAATAAATGTTTTTATTTGCAATTGATTTTATTCAATTCAGGATTAAAATTGCATACTATACTGACTTATTTCTAAAATATTTAAGATTTCCGAAATTCGCACATTTTTGAAGTAGTGAACCATAAACAGCTGCATGAAAAAGCTCATAACATTGAAACAAATTGTCATATAAACTTGAAATCGGATTTAATTTCATTCTGCCCAATATTCTAATAAGTAATAACAATCTGGTTAGTAAATAATTAACGTGGGTAAAATGCGAGAAAATAACATGTAGTGAAAATAGCAGTTTTGTGATCAAACATGAAGAAGTGAGCTAGTACAGTTACTAGTTTTCAATTATCAAATATCTAGCAAACTATTGTTATCAACAATTACATAAATTCTGTAGTTTATTTGGAGAGATTACTTTTTCTTTTAGGCATAAATTCAGAACTATATCCTAGGGGAAGGCTGAGCAGTAGCTTGCTTGTCTCTTCTTCTGCGCCGTCGCGCATGTGCTATTTACAGCCTAGGCCATCTCAGTAATATCAGGGAACTGTGGATAAGTTCTGTAAATATATATATATATATATATATATATATATATATATATATATATATATATATATATATATATATATATATATATATATATATATATATATATATATATATATATATATATATATATATATATATATATATATAAACAATAATATAAACTTTGCAACAAATATCCAAACGATAAGCATACAGCTATAGTAGAATTTCAAAGCAAAATTGCTATTTTAAAAATCTTTCAATTTTCAATGATTTATTTATAAGAGAAATTGTAAACATTTATCTCAATTAATCAGCGTGCGTACTGCTACGTTAAAACATATACATTTAAGCAAAATAAAAAGAATAGTTCTATTTGACTGAACTACAAACAATAAAATATACTGTGCAGAACCTGCTGTAATGATTCACCAGTAATGTTACCCAAAACAGTGACGAAAAATATTTCGGTTATTCTCTCTTATTGCTAAGCCTACAACGATAGCCTCTGAGAATATCCTCCAACTTAAATTATTTAAGATCAGGACGCGTCGTTAAAACAAAAATAATAAAATTTAAGTTTCAAAATTGAAGCATATTTGATTAAAAGTGATAAAACTAAATTAATAAATGTCAAGCACACTTACCGAATTTCGAATAGACTTTCGATTGTCAACACACACGCCATTTGCCGGCTCGCATGGAACTCTGGGAAGTGAGTTAGTTAATATGAAGTGTACTTTAAGCAACCTTAAAACAAGCTTAGGTATAAATAAAATGACTTCAACAGCTCAATAAATACCTCACTCTCTTTAGTTGAAATAAAGTATATTTTTTTATACCTCATAAATACCTCAATATCGTTAGTAGAAAAAAGGTATATTTTTTATACCTCGTAATTACCTCACTCTCGTTAGTTGAAATAAGGTTGATTTTTTTATACCTCATAAATACCTCTTTTGTTACAAGTGTAAGAGAATCAACCTCGTATACCTTAAAAATCATCTTATCAGTCTGGATGATTTGAAGTGAATTTAAAACAACCTCAAAATAAGCTTAGGTATAAATAAAATGAGTTCATATACCTCAATAAATACCTTTTTATCGTTAGTTGAAATAAGGTAAAAATTTTATACCTCAAAAATACCTCCTTTGTTACAAGTGTAAGAAAATAAACCTGGTATACCTTAAAAATCTCCTTATCAGTCTGGTTGATTTGAAGTGAATTCAACAACCTCAAAACAAGCTGAAGTATATATAAATCAACCTCGTACAACTTAATTACAACCTTTACGAGGTATAATTTCTATTGCTGTTTTCTCTGCAACCTTAAATATACCTCAAATAAACCTCAAAACAACCTTAATACCTCAAAAATACCTCAAATCAACCTTAAATATACCTTAAAATTTCGTAAGGGACGTCACGTTGTAATCCAACTGCAGTTGACTTGGACGGCAATTGTAGTTCAAGATGAGCGTTCGATGATGTATACTATCAAACTCACAAATGAACCAATCAGAGGTTAGCGCTGATTTCCAGCTGACGGCGTCCTGTCCTAAGAAACCAGGCCTTAAAACTTCTTGGTATTATAAAACGCAGGCGATGATAGCGTTCTCTATCAGAGATTCAATTGAAGACACTATATGAAATGTGCAGATTTTAATTTCATTTTTAGATTAAGCCAAACATAGTACTTTTAATGCTTGGAATCAAGTTTTAAAGTAAATTTTTTTAATTGTTTTTTAATAAATAAAAATTTGTTATATTTTTTTAGATCAATACTTTTAAAGATGGGTTACTTTTTCAGCGGAAATAGTTCTCTTATTTCATCAATAGATGACTGCACTGGTTAGCTCTGCTTATTTTCGAATTCTTGTGAGTGTTTATGGTGTATAATATGATTTGCCTTCAGGTGGCACCGCCATTATAAATTTGAAATTCAATCACAATAGTGATATTTATTAGAAATTTTAATTATCCTTTTAAACTGGGATTTCAGTGTATAATTATGTGTAATTAAGTTTATTTATATTTCATTAGGATTGTCTTATCACTTTTATAATGTATTATTTAATTTGTGACTGTTCTTATAATGGAACTTTTTTGTTGTTGTGATATTCACTGGTTGTGCTGCAGCTCATGGGATGATAAGCAGCTCATGGTCAGTCCGAGATTCATTCCCTTTGCTGAAAGGAGAGTAAAAGATGGTGAAGCTGAAGAACTGAAGAATGGCTGAGAGGAGAATGGACTAGGCCAGAGTCCCTGAGTGGATGAGCGGGAGTTTTGAGCAAGGTTGAGCCGAAGCCGCTATGTTCGAATCTATTTGCCTATCCACAGAGCGTCCCAATGCTGAAAGTCTGTTGTCCCACAAGTGCTAATTGCCTTACTAGAAGGAAGCCCTAAGAAGTTGGAGTGCTAATTTCGATTTTAGTACAGTTTTAAAGGAACAATTTACCCTGACTTTTCATTGTTTCTACTATATTTTAAGATATATATTTTAAGATAAGCCTTTTATTCTTAATCGTGCTTACCGGATTCAGAGAATATTGTGATCTATATATTTTTTTAAATTGATTTTAGTAGATTTCATGATAAGTGTGCCTTTTATTCTTAATTGTTTTTTCTGGATTTGGAGTAATAGAATATTGTGCCTTAGATTTTTAATTGCATTTTATTGAAAAGATAATTTTGTATTGATAAATTTTAAACTTTAAGTAACGTATAATTTGAAAATATGTGATATCTACTTGATAGCATTTGGAAATGTTTAGAGTGTGTTTTTGTTTGAAAATTTGAGTTTTAATAAAATTGGTTGCAAATGTTAAATGTTTCAAGCAATTCCTTTGTTGAACCTGGGTAGCTCTGTAACCACAGTAAATTTATTGATCACAGCATAATTAAAGTTTTAAGGGTGACAGTACAGTCTTTGAAATATAGTTATTAAAAATTGCTTTTTTCATAGCAGTAACCTTTTTTAATTTCATTCTTTAAATTTTTGTTTACTTCGGAACTAATCATTTTTTACAAGCAGGTATTTAATTTTAGCTTTAATAAAAAAAGTTACTTAAATTAAAAATCGCCTTGTGCCGATGATTCCGTTTGGGTGATTTTGGTGCAGCAGCGGTAGCTGGCGTCGTTGCACAATTAGCAAAAGGGCCGAATTTATCGAGGAGTGTCTTGAAAAAGAAATATCTGAGATAAAAATATTAAAAAAATCAATCTATCTATAAAAATCTCTTTCTCTCTCTCTCTCTCTCTCTCTCTCTCTCTATATATATATATATATATATATATATATATTTATATATATATATATATATATATATATATATATATATATATATATATATATATATATATATATATATATATATATATATATATATATATATATATATATATATATATATATATATATATATATATATATATATATATAACATATATATATATATATGTATAATATATATATATATATATTATATATATAAATTCAAAATGAAGAATGAAACAAAGAAAAATTAAAGACATGTAAAAAGGGAGAAATAATAAGTAAAAAAATAACAAGCAACAGTTTAAAAAAAAGGGTTGAAATTTTATTTAAAAAATTGGAATTCATCAGCCCACACGATTATATCCATAAAACAGAGTGCTTTCTGATATTGTATCATTAAAGCCAAAGCAAAATATATTAATACAATAGTGTAAGGAGCACTCAAAAAAATTTTTTATAAAAATTACAACAAATAAAATAGAACACAAAAAGTAAAAATATGTAAAAATAACATGTAAAAACAGAAAATAAAATAAAAAGAAAAAACAGTAAAAATGAACTATAAAGCGAGTAGCGAAATCAGATCAACTTACATGGACAGAAATTTTTCAAGAATGATTTAAAAATGTTTTCACAAAAAGATTGCCAGATTACAAAATATGAAAACAAAAGAGCAAATCGAGTGTAACAAGAGGGTTTTAAAGTGTCGTTCTTACTGCACTGTTGAAGTGATTTGTTATTCTGTCCATTGATTTGTTAGTTACCAAGGATGGGCCCGAAATGGATGTGCGCAAGGTAATATTATACTGGACAATTTTAAAAATTGACCATAAATAGTTTAGGAAAATAGATGTTTATTTTAGAAAAAATATAAAATAGAAAAGAGAAACATAAATTGCCTGTTTCGCAAATAATTTTAGCCACGGATTTGCACGAAATGGATTAGCGCATGGAAAAATTATATACATTATCAAAGAAAAAAATTTTAATAGATAATTTTAACACGGATTTGCCCGAAATGGATTTGCACATGGAAAAATTAACAAAGAAAAACATTTTAGTAGATAATTTTAGCCACGGATTTGTCCGAAATGGATTTGCACATGGAAAAATTGTATAGATTAACAAAGGAAATTATTTAGTAAAGGAATTTTTAGTAAATAATTTTAACCACGGATTTACCCGAAATGGATTTGCACATGGAAAAATTATACAAATTAACAAAGAAATTATTTAGTAAATAATTTTGGCAATAGATTTATTACAAATAACAAATTCTTAGTATTATTTCAGAATCAAAATCTAATCAAATAAAATATAAAAAAGTTGAATTAAATTGGTGAGTAGTTCACAATAAATGAAAATTAAGGAAAGAAATACAAAAAATGAAATTTAAAAACTTACTAATTTTTGTTATTTTAACTTTATTCTTAGTTTTATTTATTTTTGAGTTTGATTTATTACTTAATTTATTCTTTCAAATATACTCTAGTTGGTAGAATTATATAAAATTAATTTATTTAAGAATTATGTAGTTGTGCCATCTGTTAGCTAAAATGTGTATAATTTTTAAATTTTTAGGGATATTCATCTAATTTAATTAGTAATATTTCTTAAATAATATTTACTGAAAGGTATGTTTAAATATATAAAAAAATTTTAAAAAAATCTTCGATTAATCCATAAAATATTTATTGAAAATATCAATCGTTACAAAAGTTATTTATGAGAAGTAGAGACAGCAAAATTACCCAGTATTTCAAAAATTATATTGACTTGTACTTGACAAGTGCAATAAGCTTAAAAGACTGTTGTTTTTTTTTCCATTAATATTCTTATACTTTTTTTTAGTTAATATAATTTTCTTCTTTCTTATGGTCATTTTTACATAGGTTTTGTATAAAATCGAATTGAATTTTGAAGTCGTATTTTTAAAAATCGATTTTTCGGGAGCTTCAACTGATTTTGCTCAAAATTCGTATTTTGTCATGTACATACTTCAAAATGATGCAAAAAACTGCATACTTCGGAATAAAAATATTTTTGGACCATTATTAAATAAAATAATAAATATTTACTTAAAATTCATTTTTCGTGTAGAATTATCTTTGGACAGAAGAATTTTATAATTGTGCGCCGAAAATTTTTCAATTCTCGAAAAAAAAATGAGAAAAGAAATTCTGGAGATATGGCAAAATACGCGAAAGGTAAAATTCACGATAAGGGGTCAAAACTTTGGATCGCACTCATGACCAAACTACAGGAACCATGTTTCCCAGATTGTAGCTATCCCCTATATTTTGGGGGTCAGAAATCCTAATCCGTCGAAAAAAAGTAAAGGTATAAAGGCCGGATAAACTATTGATTTAAGCAAGATTAAATTGATAAACAAATCTATTTCAAAGGTATGATAAAGAAAGCACTTGAAAATTGTTTGCAATTAAAATAAATAAATAAAATAAGAAATAAAATTTCAGATTACCAAGGACGCCGGCAGAATAATATAAATGGGGGTGCAACCCTCTAACAAACTAGCCCCCTCCCCAACCAAAAAAAATTTAAAATGTTCTGTTATTACATTTTGTTTTGTTATGACATACTTTTATCTGTTCATTTTTTTCAAGATGCATTTCTTCATTGTTAACAAGATTTTTTTTTTTTAAATATAAGTACGGATTTCTTGTAGTTGCAAATTTTACCACGAGAAACTGGCACTGCCATAGCTACTGACTTTGAAACACAAATAACTACAAACAGAAATTTCGTGTACTAACGTGTTTGCGCACGCATTCTTATTTATTGTGTTGATGAAGTTTTACAGTTGTGAGAAGTCAGTTTGTGTTATACACCTTTGTTAAACTAAATAACTAATGGAAAATATAATATTATTTATACTCTATTAAATGAAACTTAAAAATATAGCTTAGATATCTGCCAAGTCTGTGCATGCTAAGTGTGCATAAGAAAAGAATCAAAGATGATTCAGAATTAATTGAAAACGTTATGAACTGATTTGGACAGCAAACAAGACGATTACAATTCTTGTTTGATTAAAAAAAATTTTATTTGTTATATATCAATAATTACTTAATTATTTTTTTGGGAATAAAAATATTTTTTAAAAAAAAATTGTATAACGAAATTATTTTTCTATATCTCTAATTGTTTTAAAAATAATCCAGGGGGTGCAAGTACACCTTGCACCCCGCTGCCGGTGCCCTTGAGCGCTACACTTAAAAAGAATTTAAACGATCGACCACTTTTCTTAAATGTAATTCTTTATTGATTATCATCAGTATTATAACTTAAATAAAAATTAATAATGAAAGGTGATAACTTAAATAAAAAATTAATAATGAATTAATAATTTCTCTTGTTCCTTTTTTCTATTTCATTGCATAATAAATTGTTGCGACTTGAATTTATAAATCCAAAGTGAAACTTGATGCTACAGGAGCCTTAGATGCTACTACATAATTATCACGTTGATTGTGACGTAACTTTCGTAGATTATCTCACTTTATTGAGATTCATTGTTTCGAAAGGAACTCTTTCATTTAGATAAGAGATTATCACACGACAGATGAAAGATTTCCACATTATTATTGAATATTGGAGTCGGTTGTTCAGCGAAGTCTTGAACGGTGAATGTAGCAAAATAAATGGAATGGGTAATAAAACAAACAGAACGAGCAACATAACAAATGGAATGGATAACGAAAGTCAACCTATTATAAAGCTTAAGATTGGCGTAGTAGGAGAAGCCTGTGAGTAATCTCACTTTTTTTATATTGACAATTAAATATTATTTTTTGCAATTAGGATTATGTCACTTTTTTTCTACAAGAAATTAACAATTCTTTTAAAAGTTAAAAAAAAATTATAAGAAAGTTTAAAAAAAAACAAGATCCTTACCAAGATAAAAAAACAAGTGCTTAAATGTACAGTGTTCAAAATAAAAAATGGACCACCCTGAATAACTTTTGATTTAATCATCGGATTTTCACGTTCTCTGAATAAACATACCTTTTTTTCGACGGATTTGGATTTTTGACCTCCGAAATATAGGAGATAGCCGTAATCTTGGTAATATGGCCTTCATACTTTGATCACGAGACAGGGCAAAAGTTTAGACCCCTTAATGTTAATTTCATTTTTTGTGTATTTCGCCATATCTTGAGAACTTTTTAAGCAAATTGAAAAAATTTTGCACACAATTCTAAAATTTGTTTATCCAAATATAATTCAACTCAAAATATGACTTTTAGTACATATTTATTATTATTTTTTTATCATTTTATTTGATTATAATTGAAAAAAAATTGTAAGGTATAAAATTTTTTACAGCATTTTAAAAGATTTAATTTTTACGTGGCAAAATACATAATTTGAGTTCCTAAAAAAATCGAATTTTGAAATACGGCTTCTTTAAAATCCTATTTCTGAGAAATTACTTGACCGATTTTGCTCAAATGTTGTATTTTGCTATATAAAATTACATTCTTTAAAATGGTGTAATATCTTAAATTCCTTACAATTAAAATTTCTTTTGACCAAATATTTGCATGCGTGTCGCTGTTAAATAAAATAATAAGAAATATTGAAGGAAAGTTATATTTTGCATGGAACTATCGTTGGATAAACGATTTGTATCATTGTGTGCAAAATTTTTTCATTTCGCTTAATAATTTCTGGAAACATGGCGAAATATGCAAAAAGTAAAATTAACATTAAGAGGTCCAAACTTTGGACCGCTCTCCTAACTAGACTGTGTGGACCATATTTTTAAGATTACAACTACCCCCTATATTTCAAAAATCCTTATCTGTCGAAAAAAGTTATTTAGACTAGGTGCGTTTTCGAATCGGATTTCGTAATTTAAATTACCGTCTACACTAATTAATTAACACATATTTCAGATTACCCCCTAGATAATCATTAAAATTGAGTCCTAGAAGGTGAAGATCCGATCATTAGATCAAAAGTTATTCACAGTGGTCCATTTTTTATTTTGCGCGCTGTACACAAATATCTTTTGAAGATAATGACGGCTATTAAGCAGATAAATTATATAATATGAGTTTAAATACATAAAGAAGATCTAGATATCTTTACCTTGCCATAGCCTAAAATTAATAAAAGTTTCTTACACGTATATTATTTACTTATCCTTTATTTTACAGTATTTACCGGAAATATTTATTAATCTTCCAAAAATTTGTCTGTCCACATTAAATTACAATTTATATAAAATGCGTTTTAGTTAAATTTGGCATCAAATATTTGTGATGCGTCAAGCACAGAAACAAAGTAAGCAGAATAACTAGTCCAATTCGAATATAAGGATGAATACTAACTTAGAGTTCATAAATTATAAATCGCTGTTAAATAAAATAATAAGAAATATTGAAGGAAAGTTATATTTTGCATGGAACTATCGTTGGATAAACGATTTGTATCATTGTGTGCAAAATTTTTTCATTTCGCTTAATAATTTCTGGAAACATGGCGAAATATGCAAAAAGTAAAATTAACATTAAGAGGTCCAAACTTTGGACCGCTCTCCTAACTAGACTGTGTGGTTTTCGAATCGGATTTCGTAATTTAAATTACCGTCTACACTAATTAATTAACACATATTTCAGATTACCCCCTAGATAATCATTAAAATTGAGTCCTAGAAGGTGAAGATCCGATCATTAGATCAAAAGTTATTCACAGTGGTCCATTTTTTATTTTGCGCGCTGTACACAAATATCTTTTGAAGATAATGACGGCTATTAAGCAGATAAATTATATAATATGAGTTTAAATACATAAAGAAGATCTAGATATCTTTACCTTGCCATAGCCTAAAATTAATAAAAGTTTCTTACACGTATATTATTTACTTATCCTTTATTTTACAGTATTTACCGGAAATATTTATTAATCTTCCAAAAATTTGTCTGTCCACATTAAATTACAATTTATATAAAATGCGTTTTAGTTAAATTTGGCATCAAATATTTGTGATGCGTCAAGCACAGAAACAAAGTAAGCAGAATAACTAGTCCAATTCGAATATAAGGATGAATACTAACTTAGAGTTCATAAATTATAAAATAATTTAAAAATGCAGAATGCGCGCTTGACGTCATGTCGCTTCATTACTCTGCTTCCAGTAAAAACCTCATTCGAACGTATTGAGAAATTTAGATGGAACTTTAGTAGGTCTCCCAACACGTAATGTCTTGTTGGAAACAGCCTTCTGTAACGGCTTATTAGAAAAGTAATCATTTTCACTTTAATATTTGGAGTAGCCTACTTGAATGTCTGGTGGTATGCTGACTGAGAATATTAGAACAAGTGTTCTTCTTCAAGTCTGCAAACTGTTTCAAATGATTTACAGGTATGTTTCTGGAATTGCTAATGCTCTAATATTTGTAATTTTTAATGTTCTGGGGATGTTCTTCAAAGGTTCAATTATGTCAAGATAAATTTTGTCGAATCTTTCTACTATTGGTAGATACCTCCCAAGCGATTTATATACGTGTCGCTGTATCTTGGAACATTGACAAGATGGACAGGTCTTAATGAATTTCTTGACATCTTTGTACATCGAAGGCCATGTAACTTCTTTGACACTAATTGTGTTATTGCTTGTGCTCCTTGAGGACATAGATTACTTTTCGAAAACAATTAGAGGCATATATGGTTGTGGTTTTCGGGAAGAAATATTGCAATATAAATAGAAATACAAACTTGGAGATCATAAATAATAATAAAAGCAGAAAACGTGATTTTATGTCTTAAATGTGTGTACTCAGATATGTAACGTAAGAATGTTTGGTTGAGCTACCCGCTGTTTTTGATCAACTTTCTTCTCTATTGGATACAAGGATTATGTGTTGTCTGTTTTTTCGAGTTGCCACTCACACAAACATTCACACCTATTGTGCAAATTATAGTATCGCAAGGATTGTCAAAAGTGTATAGTTATATTTTCCGTATCATTCAAATTTCTACATTGGAATATATATTTCTTTACCCAAAATAAAATGTAACATCATTCACAATAATATCGTACTCACTTATCGTTTTGTATAATATTTACAATATCCTCATATTCAATGCACAGATGTGTATTATCCATTGTCGATGACCTGTGTATACCAGAACCTGGCGTTGTCTAGTATATATAATAGAATAGAATATAAATAGTAGAATGGAATATAAATAATAAAAATAATAGAATATAAATAATGGAATGAAATATAAGTAATGAAAAGAATCGAATATAAATAATAGAATCAAATATAAATTATAAAAAGAATAGAATATAAATAATAGAATCAAATATAAATAATAAAGAGAATAAAATATAAATAATAGAAGTAGTTATTGATGAACTTTGGCTTCATAGTACCAATAACTTATAAGTACTTTTTTAAAAAAAAGAAAATTTTGATGATAATACCTTTAAAGGATCCCTTGTATTATTATCCTTTAAAGGACCTTTAAAGAATAATAATATAAGGGATCTGATCTTCAACGGGTTTTTGGAAAATATCTCCGATTGGTAGTTAAATTTCTGTTTTAAAGTATGTATTATTCTTTGTTTTATAAAACTGATGTAAAGTTATTTCTCGTAACCACTACATGTAAATGTATTTGGAATGCCATTTAGTTCCAGCTCTCTCGTGATGAGGTTCTCAAAATTTTCGCAAAATTACCAAAAATTATGATTGAAAGATTTAGCTTGTTGCTTAGACAGATACATAGTTTTTAATTTTCTACCACACGTAAAACGCCCCTAGCAACAATTTTACCATGGCCAATTATGTTCGAAATTTGGTCGATATGGGTCCTATAAGAACACGCACTGAGGTACCAATATTGGGATGTCTAGATTTTTTTTATTATTGGTCCTAGAATGGCCTATATAGGGCCTGCATTGGCCAATATAGAATCTAACATTGGATAAATTGGTAATTGGTTAACATTGGTAATGGATAAAACATATCGGGAGAATTTGACAATTCTATATAGGACCGATACCGGTTGTAAAGTGGCTGTAAAATATTTGTTAAATCGGAAAATTCTATATAGGGCCAGTATCGGAAAAATAAATGCCCTTTGAACCCTTACTGAGCCAAGATTCATTCGATTTGGGGGCCCGGGGCAACTGCCCGTATGCCCCTGCCTTAGTCAGGCACTGGGCCCAAATTATTTTGCTGCTAGGGGTGTAGTAGTCAGCCCTGATATTATAAAGTTTGAGAATTTCAAATTCGTGATCAAAAAGCAATTAATTATTATTAATAATAGTTAGTATAAATTTGTTTTAGTGTCAGAGTTTAATTATATTACATGAATTAAAGATTTCTATTTTGTTCTTAGTTTCACTAATTTGCTTTGATAAGTAAAAACAATTATTTATTACTTATTACTTCTTTTAAATTTCAGGCGTAGGAAAAACATGCTTGGTTCGAACATATATCACTGGAAAATTCGAAGGTAATTTACATGAAAATTAATTTTTATTTAAGCATATTTTATTTAATTAATTTAAAAAAAATTTTTAAGATAATAGCTTAGTATTTTTATTGTCAAGTATGATACATTTATTTTTTTAAAAATAGTATTCATGATAATGTATGTTGATTGAATGGACTGAGCAATTTGTGTGACGTATGAAAATTCGTTAGAATTCACTTATAAGAGAATAATTTATTGTACAGTAAAAAAAAAAAGGTTTAATCTCAACATCTAAAAAAAATATCCTATCCCTCAAAAAACTGCTAAGAGAGTGATAAAAATTGCTGACATCTTGAAATTTAGTCAGCTGAAGAAGATTATTCCTATTTTAAAAAATGTAAAAGTTTTTCACAAGCTTCATCAAACTTCTTGATCACCCTACATTCTGGAGATTTTTGAAAATAGAGATGAGCCTCACAGAGCTTACTCTTCAAAAGTTACAAGGCTTCCGCAGCAGTAAAGTGAATAAGTTTATATCTTTTTTCTGACTAACAAACTACTCAAAAATTTGAGAATTACCTGAAAATCCAATTGTACTAAAGTTAAATTTACTTGAGTTATTTACCCCCACATAAATTCATTGCAGGAGCACTGTGCATTGTTGTAACCCCGGTAGTAGAATTTTCAAAGTCAATTTCGCAACACTATCTTCATAATTTTAAACAGTCAGATTGAGACTTTTATTATAAATACTAGGCTTACTTTGATTCGTTTATTCAAAGATAATTCCATGCAAAAATTAAATTTTAGGAACTATTTTTTATTATTTTATTTAATAATGGTCGAAAAAATTTTGAATTGCACTACACAATTTTTTACATTATTTTTACAGAGTATAATTTTACACGGCAAAATATAAAATCTGAACAAAATCGGTTGAATTGTTCATGAGAAATTAAATTTCAAAAATTTCAGGTATTTAATATTCGATTTATCAGGAACTATTCGACCGATTTTGTTCATTTTTCAAACATTCTTAAATAAAATAATAAAAATTTATAAACATTAACTCAAAGTTATTTTTTGCATTTAATTATCTTCGGATAAACGAAATTTGTAATTGTGTGCAAAAATTTTTCAATTCGGTTAGAAAGTTCTCAAGATATAGCAAAATACGCAAAAAGTAAAATTAACATTAAGGGGTGCGAATCGCTGCTGTTTCTCTTAGATCTAAGTAATTACAAATTATAAAAATTATTGTTTGGAAATGAGCCGTGTTTGAAAGATTTTATCTTTCACGCCGACACCGGTGTTTCATGCTGTATTTCATATCCATAAATTATTAAAATGTTAAATATAATATTTTTCACTTACATTGTCCCAGATTAATACAAAATAATGAAAAATATGTTTAAAAAAAGTTCTGTGTAAAAGGGTTAACTCTATTCTCCTTTTCTCTGTTATCTTCTGCTTGGACAATTTTCCATAAATTTTTAAATTTGTATCTACTGAAACAAAAATAATAATAATTTAATGACCATTAATAGTAGTGAGATCATCATCAGCATTGGCACGACAGCCCTTTGTGAGCCTGGGCCTTCCTCAGAAGCTTTTCCCATTCTGCTTTTCCCCCAGCAATTGATTTCCAGTTCTTTACTTTTAGGATAGCAAAATCCTCAGCCACACAGTCCTTCCATCTCTTTTGGGACCTTCCTCTTGGCCTTTTATTGCAGGGGGTTGCATTAAAGACTCTTTATGCTGTTCGTTCTGGGCTCATCCTCACTACATGCCCGGCCCATCTCATTCTATTTAGTTGAATAGATTTAATGATATCATCACTATTTAAGATCTTATATATTTCAAAAAGTAGTGAGATCATTGCACAAATATATAGAACATTGTTATGATTTAAAAAGAAAGGATAAATAAAATTTAAAAGGAAGGATTCTTTTAAAAAATTTAAATTCTTTGGAGTGCGTATAGTTGGTACTTTTATCTGATTATATTTTACTCATGTTTGTCAGTTGAAGTTTTACTTCAACTAAAGAGTATATCATCATTTTAGAAAATTTTAATACGATAATTGGCTGGGACTACTTCACTAAACAACTTAAGGTAAAGGAAAAAACTGTTGATTTACTTATTGGAGTTAACTCTGGCTATGAGAGATATCGTGGATTGGTGCCAAAGTAAGTTCAAGAAATTCAATTTTTAATCAAATTTGTTACATTTTAGATTTACGTAAAGCTTACTTTTTTGCAAAATATAACATATTTACCAATAACACTTTTATTTAATTGTACTATTTACTTACATCACTGTGTCAAAACTTAATTAATATTTATTTTTAGTGACCACGACTAACTTTGTTGAATATTGCCTTACTGGGAAAAACTTTACGAGACGGTAAGGGGCCATCACAAAGATTCAGATTTGCGCAATTAGTTATGCTGAATTTAAATTTTTATCACTTTCATTCTGATAAAATACTGATATCTGATGCTTTTTTAAGCTGGCTTTTTCCATTTTAAATTTAAATTATAATTTCTATTTAATTCTTTCCTAATATTAAACTAATTTTAAATTTTTAGAATTTTTGTCTTCCTTTTAACTGATTTTGGTAAATTTATATCATCGCATAATGAGAGTTTACACGGGAAAAAATTATTTAAATTGCTCATTTGCTATATTTCTTAAATCTCTTTATAACAAACAAGCTTGTTGAGAGATTGTTTGTGATGATGTTAGAATTCAGTAAAATTTCCAGAATGACCAGAAGTGGGTGGGACAGGAACATTGATTGACATTTACCTTACTAATAAGTTCAAATCCTTAAGTAATAAAATCTTCACCTAAAAGAAAAAAATAAAACTGTTTTGATGATCCAGCTAGAATCTACTTAAAAATTTTCTGTCCAGAATGTCGGAAATACCACACGGTATTCTTCATATTTTTGATATTGTCAATGTTAGTACCCTTAAGATATTTTAAAAAAAATAAATTATTTGCGTATAATTTGCGACTGTTGGTCGCGTTTGCGGCTCTGAGCACTTTTGCGAGGTTTTATTCTTTTCCTATCTTACATTGAATTGTTCGTAAGACTTAGTTTCCAGTAGTTTGGTAGTACATCACCAAAGTAAAGCATCACTGGCTGTGGACAATGAACCAGTGGTGTGCGTATGCGTCAGTGTGGGTGGGTGACCACTGATCAGCCTGCGAACGGAATGAGGGTGTGTGATATCGATCCTCGTCAAATTCTTCTATCGTAAAGTACTCGACTTTACACACAGATATCTTGGCTGTCAAAGCGGGGAGCCATCCTCTCTATTGAGGATCAAAACTATGATAGCGTGTCTTCAGATCATCCTGGGGTGTTTGCCAGACCGCCCCCATTATCTCTTTTTGCTGCTCTAATGCGATTTAAATAAAGTACTACTACAACTAATTCTTTTTGTATGCCTACTTTGTCCCTTCATTTTTTTAAACTTCCTGAATTTATTTTTATATTTATCTTAATAGTAAGTAAATATCCTTCAGTAATAAACTTTTCTCCTCGAAGAGCAACAGCATCAATTAAAAAAAAATATTATTGATAATGCTGACAGATATATTAAAAAAATATTTTCTTCCAGGGCAATTAAAAATTTACACGGTATTCTTCTGCTTTATGATACTGCAAGGATTCGTACCTTTGAGGAACTTGGAAAATGGTGTGAGACAATAAGGAAATTAACTCCACACGCAATCATATTCATAAGTATTTACTTTATTAATTATTTCTAGTATTTGGGTCGAGATAGCCTGGTTTGAAGGATGTTGGGCTCGTGTTCTTCAGAACATGAGTTTGAATCCCGCGGGCCGAATAATCCCCGTGCATCAAATACTGACTGATGCACGTTAAATCTGCCGGAGACACAAAGTTTACCAAGTTAAGATAAAAAAATCAGTACCTCCAGAGGTACTGAATTGGAGATTGAGCGTTCTCTACTTAAGGTTAAAATTACGATCTGTGTATGAATGCATTGGTTCTCCCTATAAAACGGGCTGTGACGTGTTCGTGAGACTTGAGTCGTATTCTTGGCCGTAGATGGTGCCACTGAGAAACAAGAAACGCACCCTCTACCTTGCAAATTGGCTATGATTTCCCATAGCAGGTTTTCAATTGGGTATTGCAGGGTTTCTGAAGTAAAAATACAAATTTAAATATTTTGCCGAGTAATGCAACGGTTGTTTATGACCATGGAGTTAGCGCAATCTTCAGTTTGTATCCCTTAGGCTTGATTCAAATTGCTCATGTTTGAAACTTTAAGACCAATAGTAACCGACCTACCCCCGAAGGAGTTTGCGGATAAGGGTTTCACCCGTTTGCACGTGACTAAACACTACCAAACTACAGAAAAGTAAAAGTACTAAATTAAAAAAGTTAAAACACATAGGAAAAATCCCGAAATCGAAAAAGTAAAATAAAAATAAAACAGAATAAAGATTAAAAGTGCTTAAAACATCAAAGTGGATAAAATCAACAGACAATAAAAGTGTCAAAAATATGGGTAAAAACATATAAAAGTAAGGTCAGGTAAAACATCAAATGGTAAAATATGAAAAATCACATTAAAAATAAAAAAGACTAAAATAAGCCCAGTAGAATAAATAAAATAATCGACTAAAAGTTCAAGTGTCTCCCTTTCAAGGCTAAGTGCCTCTAAGATTAAAATGTTCTAAGGTAAACCAAAGTTTCACTGAGATGATAACACTCAAAGATGGCACCAGGTAAGACAGAGGGTGATGAATTTGACCAAGAGCAAGATTTCATTTCGAATGTCCCATGTATAATGAAGATGCCAGTTCAAGGGGAGAATAAAGTCATGGAAACGGCAAGTGCCGAAGTAAAATACTAAAAGCAGAAATTTAAAACCAGAAAACCTAAAAGCCGAAAGTTTAAAAATAAAACCAGATAAAATTAGTCAGGTGTGCTCGCAGGGGCAAACAGATCATCGAGGGTATATTTAAGAATTTCGATGATTTTCTCCCTGCAGTCAATATCAGCATAAAGTTGATGTTGAGTGTATTGATCCCATTTTCTGCCACGGATCCTCTGGAATTTGGGACAAAATTTTATGAGGTGGTCAATGTCTTGTACTCTGTTGGAAACTTTAAAAATTTCTGGATATGTCCATGGGAAAAAATATGTCTGTATGTATGCACTGTGTCATTTAGATGATACAAATTAAAATTGACATTAGAAATTTCATTTATAAAAAATATATTTGGGTGAGAAAATATTTGGTTTGAATATATTAGTGAGGAGGAGGCATTCATATAGTACGACAACTTCTCGTGTCGAAATCTCTTCACTTCTCAGCTGCCTACGAGCCATCTCATATTTATAAAATGAACCATCTATTATGTTAGAGTATCCACTGATATAATTCAAGAACAGTTGCGTATTTAACGAATTGCGAATTTAACGAATTGAGCATTAACGCAAAAATAATGTTACATTCCCAGAAAAAAAATTTATTTATGACAATTTTTTTCTTAAGATTTCAAGTTTCTTTTATTGAAAATATTTTATAATTGACAGTTGGGGCTCGATCTGACATTTTCTATGTAAAGGAAGTACTTTTTGAAGAAGGCCAAAATTTTGCCAAAAGTGAAAATCTCGAATTTTTTGAATGCAGTGCCAAGACTGGTGAAAATGTTAAAGAAGTAAGACATTTTAAATTTAATTCAAGCTTTCATGCAAACTTATTTTACGATTCTCAACATCACTACGTACATACATCTGATACGATTGTCTCATTTTAAACTAAATTCGTGAGGTACTTAAGAAACTGAGAAAAATGGCAGCAAAACTAAGAGGATTAGACACATTATATTCACCAAATTATTCAATTTCACCAACTACAATTGCCTTCTTAAAAAATTTTGGGTTTTGAAACTTTAATATTAAAGTAATTAAAAATTATAATTAAATAAGTTTTTAAAAAAAGAAAATTTGTATTTATAACATTCCTAATTAAACAAATGTTACAAATGTTGCAATTTTCACACTCGTTTCATCAGAAAATTTTTTTTTTTCTTGAACAAAAATTCCATTCTTGACTTTTTTATCACTAATTTTTTTCTCTTTTCACTCTCGTTTACATCAATCAGTCATTACCTTCTCCTTTTTTTTTTTCATTTCGACAGACGATTTTGTTTAAAATTTCATTTTTATAAATTACCTCTACTCAGCATTCGCATAATTTTTCGCAATTTATATTTGACATGATCGAATATAGTTATACCCACATATACTTTGAATGCAATATTAAAGAAATACGTATATATTTGTAAGTGATTCAAGTTTTTAAACTTACTCGGTAATTTAAATTAAACTTTATACAACTATGATTGAATGATTATATTTTTCTGTTGGAAGAATGTATATATAATCGATGAGATACAAAAACAGTTGTGACTTTTATTCCATTTAAAAAATTCCTGACTTTTAGCTACTTTAATATTAGTTTAATGTGACAATATGACTTTTTTTGAATATTTGCGGAAGATTTATTCTAGAAGTATTTAGTATAATTAATTTATACTAAATTATTTTAGTTAGTATGATAGAGTATATAATGAAATATTACTCTTCGAAACACCATAAGTAGTATACAGTGTGTTGCAAAATTATAAGACCCACCTGAAATATCCCTCGTTTTTATAGTACACTGCATAAAACATATAATTTTAAAATAGTGAAGCAACTTAAATAAGTTGTATTTTTCTCAAATAAATTAAATAGTGAAAAAAAATTAGTTAGGTTCACACGGCAATCGATTTTGATCAGAATTACCTGCAACACAGTATAATACATTGTATATTATTAATTAACGCGATATTAAAATAGGTTTTATGTAAGATAAGGACAAACACTCTCACACTGAAATAATAATAACTTAGTCACAAATTTCTGGAAAAACAATGCAGTACAATTCGTTTTGGCTGTTAGCTTTACAAATACTTTCAACTTTTATAATTATAATGTAATTATAATTTCATTGTAATTATAATAATTGAAAATTATAATTATAATTTTATAATTATAATTATAATTTTCAATTATTTATAATTACAATGAAATTATAAAATCAAAATCAATACAATGCCAATTATTTCGAACAAGTTAACGTTTCCATTCTACTCGAAATTATATGAAAATGTGTTTTTTATTTGTCGATTTAAAATTTACTCCAGATATATTTTAGGGTATACTTTAGAGCAGGGGTTTCCAACTGGCGGACCGGGGGCCGCATCCAGCCCACGAAGCCTTTTATTGTGGCCCACGAACTAAAATATATTAGTTGTCATTTTTTAGCGGACAATTTTCGTAAAAAATCTATATGGTTTTAAAATACTTCTCTCGTTGATAAAAACTTAATTTCTTCGTTTCTGTGAAATTTAACATACCAACGGTGCAAAGAAATTTATTTCTCAGGTTTTGCACCCAAGAAAATATTTATTAAAATACAAAAATAATCGTGTATGTTGCTCTATTTTATTTCATTTTTTTGTATTTTGTGAATATAATTTAGCATGTGCGAAGTATCAGAAATTTTCTCGAAGAAATTCTCCAATTTAACTTTTTGAAACCACTCATTTTGGACGAAAATATTTACACACACGTTTGTAAATTTTAAGTTTAAAATGTAAATATCTATTCTCTGGTGGTTGCAGCAGACAAACCTCTATTTTCTAATTGAATATTTTGTGTGCTACTATGTAAATTTTAATACCAACCTTTTTAAAGTTTTATATATTAACAATTAGATATCTGCTGCACATTAATTGCTTAATACATGGGTGCACATTAAAGTTATTGTAGCCCGAATTCTTATTATTTATTTAATATTCTTAAAAATATTATTAATAACAATTAAATATTTTTAAAAATATACTTATTTTAATTTGTAATTCAATACTTTTGTTTTGTACAACTTGATATAAAGTTGCGGCCCGCCATTTAATCTGTGTTTTTAACTGTGGCCCCCGGCCTCATGTAAGTTGGAAACCCCTACTTTAAAGCGTATTTTAGTCGAACTTTTCTTTACACCCTATATTATTGTAATATGGTAGCACAATGGTGTGGTGGTAAACGTGGCATTCCACAGTTTTTCCTTATCCTTGCTGAAATTTAAATAAATGATAGTTAAATTATTGTTTCTCGTGTTAGCTTTCAGGCAATAAAATATTTCGCCTATTCATTGCTGATGTTACAAAAGTTTGATTCAAAGAAACAAAAAGATTCCTTTTACAAAACTAGTATCTTTATATTAGCTTTTGTTATTTAATTATTAAAATGTACATTGAATAATTTATAAATATATTAATCCAAATATATGAATACATACTGATCATTATTATATTGCACATTATTGTAATTGTTCACTCCATAGAATGAATCAACAAAAATAAAAACAGATGTATAACCACATTCAATCAGAAATATGTTTTTGTAAAACTTCGTGGAATGTTATATTTTATTAAAATCTTTTTACCAAATAAAAATTAAATTAGCTGACGACTTAATAAGAAACATTGTATTTTGTAAATAAAAAAAATAGTAATCGACTAACAACGAAAAATTATGAAAGAATTTTTTAGCTTATGTTTGCAAAAGTTAAACTCTTTGTAAGTTAAACACATTAGGTATTTATTTCTTGAAAAATAATAAATTTAAATTTTCATCGGATCCCCTCACTCATCAAAAATAGTTTAAACTTTAGATTTCTTAACAGAAAAATACGTATATTAATATAGTATAAAATAAATTATGCCTCGTATTCAAAACTTTTATTGCTAATTAATTAACGTTATATCTGCTACTGATTAGTCAGCATATATTTGAGGTCACACATCCTACTGGAACTTTTAAAATTGCTAAATACGATTATTAGTACAAAAGTTATTGAAGGTGTATCCTTTTTTTCCTGCCTAGTTCGTTACGTTTGAATATATGTAAAGGTAACAAAAGGTTAAACGAGATTAAAAAGTTATGATTCTTTCAACCCCCCCTCCCTTTTTTTTTTGATTTTTATACTATACATATTCATTTTCCTTTCTTAAAAAATTGCAGATATTTGAACAAATGACTTTGAGAATACTCGAAAAGAAAGAATTGATATCATTTATTGACCCTGTTAATATTGAAATAGAAGGAAAGTCTCCCGAATGGAAGCAAAATAAGTACGTGCCAGCTACGCGTACTACCGAGGAAGAAATATTCAATGGATCTGCTAATAAAACAGAAATTCTTCATTGTTCAAAAAAAGATACAAATTATCCAGAAGACAGCGATTTGGAGTCTAGAACTGAAGTCGAGAACTTGATTGTGATAAAAGAAGATATTATTGGTACTCAATCAAGCTGCAAATTAAAATCTTTAGAGCTAAACGAAAATTACCATCCTTCGAATGATGAAAAAGATGCGATTCCGAAAGTAGAAAATTATATGCTTTCAGAAGAAGAGATGTTACTTGAAGGAAAATGTCCAGCGTGGTTTGCTTGAAGAAAAAAATTTTATTTGCGCCTATTTGGCTCCCTTTAAGTTATGATGTTTAAAAACAAGCTTATTTTTCCCTCACAGTTTTAAAGTTTTATCTGACAATTTTTATTGGTATTTTGTTTTCGCAAATTCTACTTTTAATGGATGTATACAAGACGTACAAGACGTAGCAGGTTGTACTTCTTGGTACTATAAAACACAGGCGATGATAGCGTCCTCGGTCAGAGATTCAATTGAAGACACTATATTAAATGTACAGATTTTAATTTCATTTTCAGATTAAGCCAAACACAGTATTTCTTAATGTTTGGAATCAAATTTTTAAAAAAATATTGTTTTTGAAATGAAGTTATAAAAAAAAAATTTTTTCACAGCAGTGACTTTTTTTTAAATTTGTTCTTTAAATTTTTGTTTACTTCAAAACTAATCATTTTTTATAAGTTGGTATTTTTTCTACATAATAATTACATAAAAATTACATAAATTAGAAATCGCCTTGTGTCTATAACTCCGTTTGGGTAATTTTGGTGCAGCAGCGGTGGCTGGCGTCGTTACACAATAAGCAAAAGGGCCAATTTATAGGGGTGTGACTTGAAAAAGAATATCCGAGATAAAAATAATAAAAAGTCTATCGATATCTGAGTTGTACCTTTAACCTAATATCATACGAAGATAAGATTTGCAGAATGGGTCAAGTCTCCTAACTAAAAAAAACAAAAAAAATAATAGTTTTTTCTATCTTATTTCAAAAATAGTACAATTTCAGTTTAATCTGCTTAATTGAGTACATCAAAAATCGGATGATAGAAGGAAAAAAATAGACACGTTAGACTTTTTAGGTTCTATGTCTCATAAGGATCAAACATGAAATTAGCTCAGTAGTTAAAAAAAAATTGTTCTCATATGCTTTGCTTAAATCACAGACAAAAGAATTGATCTTCGTTTTCAATAGCGATCCCACAGAGGAAAAAATAGTGTGTGTTTCATCATGTTCATTTGTTGGCCTTGAACTTTCATCATATGTTGCATCTTTAAAAATTATATTTACCAAACGTGTTTTGAACCTAGTATATTCAACATAGTATAAATAAAATGCATCAAGTACTTTTTTTTAAATGACAATTTGGACGATTACAAATTATTCGAAATCATCTGTAGTCTTGTAAGGTGTTGTCTGTTGCCAAACATGTGCATTATTAGATTCTAATTAGGACTGGGCTATAAATCGATATATCGCGACATATCGATTTAACGCCTATATCGGCAAACCGATACAGCGACTTTCATTCCAAGCGATGCATCAGAAATCTGATTTAAGCCGTCGAGTGAAGAAGACGATATAACGATATAGCGATATAGCGATACACGCAAGGACTTTCTCTTACGTTCCGATGCCAACTCGCGCTGTGGAAGACGATATTGTTTCGTTACGTTGAGACGGCCTTGACTGATGAGCGGTAGAATCAGAATCACTTTTGAGACCTTATATCGTTATATCACATGTTCGTTTTCGCAACTTCGCGATTTGAAATCGTTTCTTGTAGATTATTTTCAATGGGATTAACTTCGTGATCGCCGTCGTAACCTTGTTCTGAACGCAATCTATTATTGAAAAGAATTTATAAAGAAAAGTTTCTTCATTAATTAGGTAAGTTTTTTATTTATTTTCTGTCAAAACTTTTTTTATATTTTTAAATGTGAAAATTATCGGAAATCTAATTTAAGGCACCCATAAGAAATTAAATTACAAAGTAAATAAATTTGTTAGGTTATTTTTTTACTTTCTTTTAATTTATTAAAAACCTTTCGGATAAAACTTCTAATAATTTAATGGGCTTCTATTACTGATTTTAAATTTATAAATCTTGAGTTGCTTTTATTTTTAGAAATAAAGTTAAAACAAAACTTATTTTTTGGACATAAGTCAATAAACTTTGTTTGTTCAAAGGAATTTGAAAAGTTTACGAATTTTATTCATTTCTTTCTTTTTTTTTATCAATTACTACTTCGTTTTATTAGAGAGTAAAATCATTATTTTTTTTTAATTTTCGTTTTATATTAGTTAATTAGCTAAATATATTACCGAATATCACAATTCTTTTGTTTTTATTTTTAAGAATTTAGAAACTTTGCCTTACTTTGTTTTTCGTTCATAATTCGGTCATTATTTAATTTAATTTAATTATTTATATGAAATAATAATAAAAATAGTGTTTAAGAAGCATTTTTTTTTCTAAAATTTATTTAGCTCTTTGTTTTAAGCATACAAATAATTTTTTAACGAACTTATTTTTTAAATTTTGTTCCTATGCTGTTAGGTAAATATATTGATAAATTTCACTTTTATTTATTTTTTTATTTTTAAACTAAGAAATCTTTTGTTATTTGCGTGATCATTTTTAGAAAATATAACAAAACTTGTGCTTACTTCTTCATTAAGAATTTGAACATTACGATCGAACTAATAATTCTGTAATTATTTACGCATAATAGTACAAGCAAATATTGATTTGTTAAAAAAAGTTTCTTTTTTTTAAAAAAAAAAATATTTTTAACACTTTGTTTTAAGTGTATAATGAATTTCTTAACAGGCTTTTTTTTTAATTTTTTAAATTTTCTTTCAATAATTTCAGCTAGATATCTTTATAAAATTCCCTTTTTATTTTTAAACTGAGAAATCTTTCAGAGAACGAAAATTTTAAGAAATTATTACAAATCTTATGTTTACTTTTTAGTTTAAAATTCGAAAATTTTTAATTTTAAACTTCGGCTTTTAGTCAATCTAACTTTTATTTTAATTAAAATATATTTTGAAATTTTAAAATCAGCTTTTGTTTAATAACAATATTTTTTTTCATTAAGGGTGTTTTAGGGGTTAACTTAAATTAAGACTGCTTATACCTTATAAACGATAAAGAAGTGCAAATATTTCATTCTGTATCTACACACATTTTTTCAATAAATATTTTAAGTAAGATTTGTACATCTTAGTCAATTTATTTAATATCTTTCTTAAGCAAAACACATATATTTTCAAATTTATAAATTGATTTAAATCAATATGCGTATGAAGTCTTGATAGAAATCTGACTTTCTGTGCCTTAAAGTAAATGAAATTCAAAAATACTATATCGCGATACATCGCTATATCGCGATGCAAAACTGACGATATATCACGATATATAATTTCTAATATCGCCCAGTCCTAATTCTAATATCATGATTAGAATATTTGATAACTCGCGCTGCAAGATATTCTATAATAACGAAATAGATAAGTCTATTTCATTCGGAGAAAAGTGATTCAACACGATTGAATCACTTTTTTCCGACATGATTCAAAAGTGATTTAGGTATTAAAATTGGAAAAGCTCTATTGAAATTCTAATTTTAATTTTATGAAATTAAAAATCCTTATTTTCCAGACACAGGTAGAATTTGAAAAAGGATCAGAGAATCATTCGTTTTGAACATATTAAAAGTTAAAGTTGCATTTAAAAACTCTTAACCAGCAGGTAAAGATTTTTAAAGTGTGTTGAGTTTACTTAGCAGGTAACTTCGTATCTTTCTAGACAACGACTCTATATGAAGTGTTTATACAGTTTGAAACGATTGTTTGTAAAAGTTGGATTAAAATGCTAATCTGAAACTCATATCGAAAATTTCTACTTAATATTACGTTTTTTTTCTTTTTTTTTTTCTAAAATTGTAAACTGAAACTCAAATCAATGACAAAATATACAAAGAAATTTGCAATGCTACACAAAGGAAATTGAATATATTTTCGCGGATTATAAAACAATTTTTTTTTCAAAATTAAAGAATCGGATTTTTTAAAATAGAATTTAATTGCAGAATTCGTATAACGAACTATAGTTACATTCGACGTCCAACTGATCCACTCTCACGAAAATCACAAATTTGTCTTGTCCCCATGACTTGCCGCCCTTTGGAGCACTGTCTTAAGTATTTTGCTCTTCCTCGCAGAATCGTAAATGCATAGCTTTAGATTTATAAGCTTCAAATCATCAATTAAAAAGACGTGAAGACTGTTGGGGTACTCAGGCAAATTTCTAGACTCTGAAACAAGAATAGTAATCACTGGTTTAAAAAAAAACTAAACTAAGAAGAAAACTAAGCATAGCTTAAATATATATTTTTAAAAAATTAAATTGATATCTCATAAAAATAATATATTCTTTTAAATATTAATACACTATCTTTGCTGTTTTTGAAACAATATTTTCTAAAACTGCGAAAAATCCATGGAAGAATTTCTTATTAAAACTGTACCAATTACCATAATCCAGCACTATTATGAAGTATCCCTGCCCTGGTTTTGCTTTCTTTATTTATATCAGAATTTCTTTTTGTTGCATCATATCTTCTTCTTCTGCATGCAGACTTTTGCTTTATTTTAAAATACAAAAATTTTGAATGCTGCAAAAAAAAAGAAAGAAACAGGAGATTTTCCTAATTTTTTAGAAACGTGAAAATAAAGCTAAACAATTTAAATGAAGCTTAAATAAGGCGAAAAAACGAACACACTCTAGTTTCGGCTATATACTCAACAAATTCTCTCATCCAAACACAGAAGAAAAGACGGATAACCAAGATTTGTAGATGGAAAGTCACAAAACAGATATTATATCAATACAGGATGGGAAGCAAGTTAGAACAAGATATTTAAACAATGGAGGGGATTTAAGAAATAGATTTGGGATACAGGGTGAGAACCTCAAGTCTGCAAGATGTGAAAAATTTAAGTCGTGGCCGATGAGCATAGTTGAATGATTTTAGCAGAAGAAAACTCAAACCAATGACATCCCAGCTATAGACAAATCTGATATATCGTACTTATTAGTAAGTTACTTATTCGTGCTCAGTAATCGTACTTATTTTGATTTATAAACTGATAAATAATTTGCTTTATAAATCATTAACCTCTACAACGAAGTTTACTTTCAGTGAATTTCTTCATATAACAAAATTTTTATTTGGAATGTTAAATAGCATTTAAAAAGTAGTTGCCACCTTGGAGTAAATTTTTTAGACTTTTTTTTAAATATGGTCCTTTTTGAAATTATTTGTGATGCTTTTTTTTATTATTCATTAAATTTTTTTTTAATAATTTTTGACGAAAGTTGCATTTCTGAAATAATTATAAAAAATGTCTTAACTTAGCTAACGCTTTCTTTCTCAAATTTTGTTAATTAATCAAATACGTTCATTTTTTTCTTCCAAAGACATTTTAGAACCTTTGTAAAAATAGAGTATTGTTGTGATTCAAATTTGTAACCTACACATTTCACGGGTGACTGACCTTCAAAAGTGCAAAAGTACCTTGAGATTTAATAGAATTAAACCTTTTGTGTATTTTTTTTCTAAGCATTTACAGGGTTATTTAAATGACAATATCTATGGTACTGAAATTTGCAATCTGGAGGAATTAATAAAATAATTTGGCTATTAGTTTTTGTAAGTTATTCAACGAATTAGCATTCTTATGCACAAATTGATTTGAAAAGATGTCTAGAACAAAATTCAGACCATAAATGGTCCAATCAAAATGGGAAGATAGTGTTACAATCTAAACTTGAAAGATTTTCGACATCTCAATGAAGTTTTATACAGTTAATTTGAAATTTCATTTATTTTTTAATTCATAATAATGATGATAATAATTGCCATGCTGAAATATGCGAAACATTATTCCTATCATTTCAAAAATCCTTTTTCAATAAATGAAATAAATATCAATATATAAAGTAATATTCAATAAATAAAATAAATTTCAGTAAATAAATATCCTGGTCTCGGCGCAATTTATATCAAGGAAAATAGCTTTGTGTGCTAGATGAAATTTATATTTTGTTGAAGAGATTTGATTAGCGTTTGCCATAAGTTGAAGAAGTTCGATGAATTTACCCTTCGTTGAAGAGGATGTTGATTGGTGTTGTCCATATATTAATCCAGTCTGATGTAGGCAAGCAATTATTTAACAAAAATCATAAATTGCTCAAGAAAGAATTAGATTAGAATAAATAAAAATGTTTTATTTTTTAAATTTTGTGTGTAATGTTATCGAGCTCCAAAGTAAAAAAAAATGATTCATACATATTAATTAATAAATGTAGAAAACGGTGCGGCTACAGGGCCCAGCCCCTTGATGCACCTCCGTCCATCAAGAAATCAAAAATGCACGTACGTTGAAATAGTTTGCTCCAAGGAAAGTTACGAAATCCGTATATTGCCTATCAATTGATTGAATTTAATGCCAAGGCTCTTTTTCTTAGCCTTACGCATTCAAATGTGTTGGCAGAAAAGAAAACGGGAGAAATCCTAACGAATTTTAATGAAATCAAAGCATTAGCAACCATATAATGGTTTTCGATTTTATGCTAATGCGTTAGGCAGAAGTAGAGAGAATCTCTAAAAATAGATTTTATTCTGCACTCAATTCAAGGCTATGGTATTTATTTTCATTTTATCCGTCGTTGAACAGCCGACCCAATTTTGGGTTTACGACTACTAATGTTCAGTTCCACAGCCTTGTAATTTTGAGCCAATCCATAAGACAAGAAAACTCCTGGATCAGTACCCCCAGAGGTATGGATTTGCATTACAGAATAGTCCTCTAAGTATTGCTTGAGAAATTCAAAGAAATGTCAATAACGGAAAGTGTCTTTTCTATTAGTGTTGGGTAGTGTATGGCAAAATACACAAAAAGAAAAATGAACAATAGGGGTTCAAACTTTGGATCGCTCTCCTGATCAAACTACAGGAATCATATATCCGAGATTGTGGCTATTTTGGAGGTCAGATATCCTAATCCGCCGAAAAAAGGTATAAAGGCCGGGTAAACATTTAATTTTGTCAAGATTAAATCGATAAACAAATATATTTCAAAGGTATGCTAAACGAAAGAACGTAAAAATTGTCTGCAATATGAAAAAGAAAAATGAAATAAAATTTCAGCGCTACACTCTAAACGAATTGAAATGACCACTTTTCTTAAATGTAATTCTCTATTGATTATCATCCAGTGGCGTACGCAAGGGAGGGGTTTAAACACCCCACTTGCGCTCAGACAAAATGGCAAAAATGAAAATTTTAGTAGAAATTATGCGGGCTATTATTTTTTAAGACTATATATTTTTATTTGCCTTTTGCCTACTTTTTTTTCTGAAGGTATTTCTCAGAATACTGAAAAAACATTTACTATAATAGGGTTGTACTTTTGAAACCAAATTCATGTGATAATGTTACGGACTGGTTCCGTTCTGTCCTGCCAGTCGCGATAGTTTTCGAGACTGACTGGCATTCGCGAGGTCTTTACGCGATGATTCTGGAATCCTAGAATAGTGTAAATAATTCTTTTATCTTCAATTGTTTCTATTATTATGTATCAAATTGCGATTTTATTGTTATGTATAACCCAGACTAGAATTATGATTTTCAACTATTGTACGTTCTGAGATTTAACTTAATCCTCCAATTTATTTTTCTATTGCGATGAAAGAGCAGATATCCAACACTGGATAGGTACTCTGATAAAACTTGAATAGTTAGTTAGTGGAGTTAGTTAGTCGGGCTAAGAGTTATCTCTTTCGCTTGTCTTTCGGAGCTTGTAGCTAAATCTGTTTTTCTTAACAAAAAGTTCATTCAATCGCCGAACCCGTCGTCGCCACTATTTCGACTAGTGAAGAAATCAGTAACAATACCATTGGTGATACCTCGTTGAAGTTATTCATTCCAGCTCGAAACTTTGAGATCGTAACATAGCGGATATTTCTGCACCAATATATATATATATATTTGCTGTTCTTGGATCTTTAGGATGTCAAAACGCAAGAATTTAACAATTTTTAATTACTTTGAGAAAAAATCACGACCTGAAATTAGTGAGTGACAGCATCTAGTACCAATGTAAGTTTTTCTGTTGTACGGAAATGTGATACTTCCGTTGAAGAAAACGTTTCTAGCATAACAAAATCTGATGAATGTGAAAGTGGCCCTCAAAGTGTTACTTCACACCCATATGACTTTTTTCAGAAGATATTACATTATGCTCTTAAATTTAAAAAATCAAATCAAAATTTAACTAAACAATGTTGTCTAAATAAAAAGTTAAAATTGTCTAGCTGTCTTAATTAGGGAAATACATAATAGTGCTTTATTACATATTCGAATTTCTTTCAGTAGTTACAGAAAATTATGAACACCCCCTTGAAAAAATTCTGCGTACGCCACTGTTATTATCATTATTATTACTTAAATAATAATGAAAGATAAAGTACAATATTTGTGACACATATATACCGTCTTTTGATCCTTCTTTCTATTTCATTGCTTTATAAACTGCCTTGAATTTATAAATCGAAAGTGAAACTTGATGCTACTACATAACTATTACGTAGGTTGTGACGTAACTTTCGTAGATTATGTCACTTTATTGAGATTCATAGCTTCGAAAGGATTTCTTTCATTTAGATAAGAGATTATCCCACGGCAGGGAAAAGTTGATTTCGACATTATTATTGAATATTAGGGTCGGTTGTTCAGCGAAGTCTTGAATGGAGAATGTAACAAAATAAATGGAATGGGTAATAAAACAAACAGAACGAGTAACATAACAAATGGAATGGATGACAAAAATCAACATATAGTTAAGCTTAAGATTGTCTTACTAGGAGAATCCGGTGAGTAATCTCACTTTTTTATAATGATAATGAAATATTACTTTTTGCGATTAGGATTATGCCACTTTTTTTCTATTGGAAATTAACAATTCTTTTAAATGTTAAAAAAATAATGCTAGGAAAGATACTGTTCAGTTTTTAAAACTTTTTGTCGATAGATGGCGCGATTTTCAATTTCAATGAAGAACTTCTATTATTATTTTAATGACATTAAAAAAGATTCAGTTGTTAGAAATTGGTTGTCATTGAAATAAAAGCTAATCGATCTTGTTCCTAAAATGTCAATCATAAATCAAAATAAATCGAATTAAGATAGTAAATTTCGTAGTCCCTTTTCTTGGTATAGTTGGAATTCATATTTTTCAGATAATTAATATTTTTTTTAATTTTTTTATAGCAGCAAGATATCACAAGTAAGCCCATTTTGATATCATTTCAAAAACTTAGCAATCGAAACAGATACTAAGAACGAGATCTTTTGTGCTTAAATGTACTGCTTAAATGTGCAAAATAAAAAGCGGACCACCCTGAATAACTTTTAATTGAATGATCGAATTTTTACGTTCTCTGAATAAACATACCTTTCTTCGTCGGATTTGGAATTCAATGCAAAAAATAAATTTTAGTGCATATTTATTATTATTTTATTTAATAATAATTAAAAAAATTTTTATTGTAAGGTATAAAGTTTCTTACAGCATTTTAAGCGATATGTAATTTTACATGCCAATATACAAAATTTGATTTCCCGAGAAATCGAATTTTTAAATACGGCTTCTTAAAAATTCAATTTCCCAGGAATCACTTGACCGATTTCGCTCAAATGTTGTATTTTGCTGTATAAAATTACATTCTTTAAAATGATGTAAAAATTTATATACCTTACATTTAAAAATTCTTTTAACCATTGTTAAATAAAATAATAAGAAGTAATAAATATCGACTGAGAGTTATATTTTGCATTTTATGATCGTTGGATAAACGATTTTTATCACTGTTTGCAAAAAATTTTCATTTCGCTTAAAAAGTTCTGGAAATCTGGCAATATACGGAAAAAGTAAAATTAAGATTAAGAGATCCAAACTTTGAACCGCTCTCCTAACTAAACTGTGGGGATCATATTTTTTAGATTACGGCTACCCCCTATATTTTGGGAACCAAAGTCCGTATCTGACGAAAAAAGTTATTTAGACTAAGTACGTTTTTGATTCAGATTTCGTAATTTAAAATACCGTCTACATTAATTAATTTACGTATATTTCTGGTCACCCCTTCGATAATCATTAAAATTGAGTCCTAGAAAGTGAAGATCCGACCATGAGATCAAAAGTTATTCAAGGTGGTCAATTTTTTTCATTTTGCGCATGGTTCATAAAAATCTTTTAAAGATAATGACGGCTATTAAACAGATAAATTATATAATATGAGTTTAAATGCATAAAGAAGATCAAGATATCTTCACCTTGCCATCAGCCTAAAATTAATAATTTTTTTTTACTCGTATATTATTTATTTACAGTACTTACCACAATATTTATTAATCTTCCAAAAATTTGTCTGTTATTATTACGTTTTCATTTTTTACTATGGTTTAAATTAAAGATTGAAAAATAAAATATATAAACACACTACATTTTGAAGTAAAAAATAAGCTTTAAAAATAATTTAGCTCAAAAAATTAAAAGACAGCATTAGCAAGTAAATGAGCATTTGCGTTAAAAAACTTAAAATAAGTCTTTAGATTTATTTGACACTAGCCCTTGATTCTCGCAGTAAATCTGAATGTATACCGGGCAGTGGCCCATGACCTCAGAAAAAAACATTAGTGTAGGGTATTCCGGGCAAATGTATACCGGGCTGTGGCCTTTGACCTTAAAAAAACATCAGTGTAGGGTAAACCGGGCAAATGAATACCGGGCAGTGGCCCTTGACCTCAAAAAACATTAGTGTAGGGTATACCCGGCAACTGTATACCGCGCAGTGGCCCTTGACCTTAAAAAAACATCAGTGTAGGTTATACCGGGCAAATGTATACCGGGAAGTGGCAATTGTATACTATGATTAATCTTTCTAGATTTTACTTAGATTTTCTTACCTCAACTTCATAAAAATACATGAGATATAAAAAAATATTTCAGACACTATATAAAATTAGTTACGATTTAAAAAAAATTTAATCAGAGTGTAAAAAATATTATCTTTTAAAAACATCAGATTAATTTAAAACTTATTAGAAATGTATATTTAAATCCAATCCGAAATTGATAAATGGCGTCATCGTTTTAATTTTAAAAATCTACTTGCAGAAAGAATAGGAACTTATGTGTCTTCAAAAAAGATATTGGAATCGGATTCACTGTTAGTGATGGGCAATAACAGGTATTTTCAAATAACAGGTTCCAGCTGTTCCGATACAAAATAATACCTGTTCCAAAATAACAGGTCTTAGAAAAAAATCTTCAACTTTTTTATACTTAAAAGATAGTTTAAAATGTTTTGTGATTATTATTACGATCCCTTTGTTAACTAATCTCTTCATTCTAACACCACTTTCGTAAAATTATTTATACTTTCTGACATAATGAATTTGGTGAATTTTACTGATAGTGATATATAATTTCATTTACTTAAATACCTGAAAGTAGTCTAACTGCATACATTGCAACCTAGTTCAATTGCAACTTTTTTAAATAATTCGAATAACATCATTTTATAGTTTCAAACTAAAAAAAAAATATGTTTACTAAAATGTAATTGATTTAGTTTTACCAATTTGTACGAGCTAAAACATTTAACTAATTAAATACAACTAGAGCATAATCCGATATTTTTTTAAACATTTATTAAAAAAAATTAAATTTGCAAAATAAACACCAGTATACGAATTTAGCATAATTTTTAAAGAAACAAGCCTTTTTATAACAATTCCAAACTTTTCTTGGAAAATTTAAATAATATTTTCCTTTTAAAACAATTAGCACATTAATTTAAAAATATCACATACTATGTACCCCTTAATGATAATTTTTATGTCAAGTAAAATTCAAACCATTAAGGGAGAAAAATTCGCGAAATTGACAGTAATAGAAATTCAAAATAAATCAATCTTTTAAGCAACAAAATAATAGGCAATGCCAGAGAGACATCTATTTGTATGTGAGTGGACGAAATTCAGAGAAATAACAAATAACTTTTCACGTAGAACATTGGTTGAATTACCACAACAAATATTTATGAGGGAAGTAAAGGACACGCCTTCATTTAAAGATATTGAGAGAGTCAATTCGCAACCTCGAAGGTCACGGTCGACCTCAAAAACGAAAGCGGAAAAAGAAACCCGCAGTGAAAGTGAGGGAGGCGGGGGACCAATGGCGTAAAGAGGTGTCTGGATTCTTGAAGTAAAACTCCTTGGTTAGATGTCCCCCAAAAGACGATTGTAATTAATGCAATAAATACAGTAGTCGGAAAAAAGAGAGAAAAAAAATGGAGCATTTTTATGTAAATGTAGGCCGTAGTTACTCTATAGTGAGCAATTTACTATTTCAAAAAAAATATTCTGAATTTTTCATTAAATGTATAAAATACGCAAATTTAATGACCCTTAAAACTTTATTACTAAACTTCATTATTAAATCACATTCATAAAATATTTTGCTTAACCCGAACATCCATCAGATAGTTTCCTATTATATATAAAAATAACAGCAATGTAATTAGTCTTGGAGTCCATAATCGACAACTTTATGCTTCCTTTGGCTGAAAGTTAAGAATTGTTTCTCCTTTTTTTCATAAAAAAGAAAATAGAAATATTTACATATTATTCTACTACCCTTCATCTTCTCTGTAATATTGTACTACCCCTTCATGCTTCGTCATAAGTTCAGCATTTTAAAGTAGACGAAGTAAAAAAGGATAAACATTGGGAGAAAAAATATAGTGTTTGATAATAATATAATTATCAAACACTATATTATCAAACACTATAGCTTGCATACAAAGAAGTGTTTAAATATAGCTTGAATTCGCATACTAAATATAGTTTTAACAATTTTAACACCAACTTCTTATAAGGGAATAAAAAGTTAAAATATTTATTGTCTTAAAAAAAAAAGTTAAAAAAAAATGCGAAAGAGAGAGTGTGAGACTTAGGAGAGAAGAAATTAGACAATAAGACTCATATTTTGTAGGAAAATTTCGTGAATTTTTCTTCTATTCAACTTGTAGGAAACATGAAAATAAGGAAATATGGAAAATGCAATTGTAAACAGCCTGCCCCCCCCCCCCGTATGCCTGAAAACCCAAAGGTCATGGAAGACAGGTCACCGTGCCCGGCATTGCTGCAAATTAACTTAAACTGCAAAATAGTAAGAAAGGCTGTGACAAAATACTAGCTTGTTCCTAAATACTAGTCTGTGACAAAATACCATCTGTTCCAAAAATACTAGGCTGTGACAAAATATCGCCTGTTCCAAAATACTAGCTGTGACAAAATACTGCCTGTTCCAAAATACTAGCTGTGAAAAAATATCGCCTGTTCCAAAATACTAGCCTGTGACAAAATATCGCCTGTTCCAAAATACTAGCTGTGAAAAAATATCACCTGTTCCAAAATACTAGCCTGTGACAAAATACTGCCTGTTCCAAAATACTAGCTGTGAAAAAATATCTCCTGTTCCAAAATACTAGCCTGTGACAAAATATCGCCTGTTCCAAAATACTAGCCTGTGATAAAAATAACAGGCTGTTCCGATATAGCATGTTTAAAATATTAGGTGGTAGTTTTATTAATAATAGGTTGTTACGACACAGAAGTAGAACCACAAGAGGGGGGGGGGCTAGCAGTGGACTATCAATAATTTTATATTTTTAAAAAAATTTTTTTTTATTTATTTAAACTTTAGAAAGGCTATTTTTTATTGAGAAATTTAAGACTCCCTAAATGTATTTTAACAATATAATTGCAGAATAATCATTTTCTTAGGAGTGAAATAAAAAAAAGCATTTAATGATTTACTTCGGACGCAAAATAATTTTAACGAAACGAAATTTAAGTACTAATATTAATGTATGATTGGAATTAATATTTAAATTTAAGTTTATAGAACGAAATTTGATTTTATAGGAGCTAAATTTTATGACTTCTATTGCAGCTCTTTTATTTTTTAGACAAAGGAAACACAGAAATTGAGACTTACCATGATTTCACATATACGTTACAAAACTTATCGTATGGTACTCACGTCCCGCAGTGGACTGATCGCTAAGACACGGTTCCCATCAGATCACTGAAGTCGGCTGCAGTCTGTGTGTGCGGGTGGGTGACCACTTGGATCAGTCTGCGTAGGGACCTTGGGTGTGCGGTATGGGTCCTCGATAAACTGTTCTACCGCAAAGTGTTCGACTTCGAGTGCAGGTCGTCGGGCTACCGAAGCGGGGGTGCCATCCCGTCTGCAGAGGATCAAAATTGTGATGGCATGTCTTCGGATCATCCTCAGGGATGCTTCCCAAACCGTCGCCAATAGCACATTGTACAGCTCTAGTGCGACATAAATGAACTACAATTTATGCTACTCACACGAGAAGTTTTTAATTCTTGCTGATACAAGTAAACAATTTTTTAAAGTCTATAAATTGCTTTTAAGTTTAGAAATACCATGTTTACACTTAGGAGTGGGAAAAAAGGCTGTTGAAATTTTTTCAAGAAATTTTTCAATTTCTCAAATTCTAATTCTAATCAGTGATTCTAATTAACTAAATCGATCTTTTGTTCGATGAATTTGGGCTATTTGTTTTTCCTTCTAATTCTATTTAGGCTTGTTAATTTTACTTCTTACGTATTCCATGTAAAAAAAAAAAATTTAAACGAATTAAATTTTTTTATTCATTATTATAAAATTTCTTTAACTAAGGGAAAGACAATGTAATCGTTTTAAAATTATTTCTTAATTTATATTAATTTGTTTAATAATGGTTGAAAAAATTTTGAATACCAAGGCACATTAACTCATGTATCATTTTAAACTATGTAATTTTAAATGACACAATGTAAAATTCGAATGAGGTCATGTCTTTTTGAAATTTTTTAACTTAGAAACAATTTGATCAGTAATGTTCAAATTTTGCATTTTAAAATTACACAGTTAAAATGATGTAAAATTTACATAGCTTAAATTTTAGTTTTCTTCTAATTATAACTAAACTAAACTCAACGGCGCGACAGCCCATAGAGGGCCAAGGTCTACTGTGCCCTTCTCAGTTTTCTTGACCATGGGCTCCGGGGTGCAGGAGCAGATGTTCCCGGTTCGGTGGTCAGCCGAACGCGGAACCCCCATTGTTTAGTTCCCAAGTATGCTTATTGGTACTCATTTATCGAAGGGATGAAAGGCTGAGTCAACCTTGCCCGGCCCGAGGATCGAACCCAGGACCTGTGGCACGGGGGCGCAAAGCTTTACCACTCAGCCACCGTGCGTCTCTAATTATAAATAACAAACAATAATAGATAATTATTTAAAATTAATTTTTACATTCAATTTTCTTCGAATAAATAAATTTTATAAATGTGTGATCGAGGCCGGGATAGCCTGGTCGGTAGGGCCCTGGGCCCATATCCAAGAGGTCGTGGGTTCGATCCTCGCCGGTCGAAGACTCCCCGTGTAGTAAATGGTGACTGATGCACGTTAAATCTGTCAAGTCTCAAAGTCCTCCATGTTCCCACAACAAATCAATACCTCTGGGGGTACTGATCCAGGAGTTACCTTGTCTTCTGGATTGGTTCAAAATTACAAGGCTACGGAGTTGAACGTTAGTAGTCGTAAACCCATGAAATTTGGTCGACTGTTCAACGACGGTTATAAAATAAAATAAAATAATTGTGTGATCAATTTCTGAGAATAGATTTCTGCCATAAAATTTCTTGAGATATGGTGATAAACTGAAAAAAAAAGTGAATAATAATACTAATTATTAAACTTAGGATTTAAACAACCTCTTTGTTGCTTAAATTGTCGGGACCATACTTTACAGATAGTGACTCACCCCCCCCCCTCCCAAATCAAAATTTGTTGAATTAAAGATATTGTTATTCATGTAAAACAGTTTTTGTGTCTGATTCGATTCTGTGTGTCTGATTCGAATATTTAGCATATAAATATATAATAATTTAGCATAATATTTAGCATATTTAGCTAATTAGCATATTTAGGGTTAACCTTAACATATATAGTTCAAAATGAAGATAAAACAAAGGAAAATTATAGACATATGAAAAAAAAGGGGGGGGGAATAATAATGAAAAAAGGATGAAATTTTTTTTAAAAATCCGGAAAGTAAAAGATATAATCTTTTCATCAGCTCACATGATTATATCCGCAAAAAAGAATGCTATCTGATATTGTATCAATACAACCAAAGCAAAATATATTAATACAATAGTGTGAGGAGCACTCAAAAAAAATTTTACAAAAATTATAACAAATAAAATAGAACACAATAAGTAAAAATAACACGTAAAAACAGAAAATTAAATAAAAGAAAAAGAAAGAACAGTATAAAACAAAAACTATAAAGCGAGTAGCGAAATCAGATGTACTTACATGAACGGGAAATTTATATATATATATTTATATATCACCTTAAAATATCTAATAATAAATAAAAATCTTCCGCAGCAAAAGGTTGTGCTTCTCCCTTTTCAAAAAAAAAAAAAAATAAATAAAAAATAAATGAGTTCAAAGTTTCCATGATACGAGGAGGGGGGGGGGAATTCATAGAGTGGCTCACGTTTCATAGGCGGTATTTGTTATAAATATTATCGTAGAATGTTTTTCAGAACCTATACAAGACTGCCTAGGCATGGTTTTTGAATGCAGTTCTAGTGACACCACGAAATATGTAAAAAATAATAATAATAATAAAAATTTAAAAAAAAAAACTATATATAGAAATATTAACTATTGAACAAGAGAAAATAAGCTATAGATAAACATTTTTCGAATAATTCATTTGATTTTAGAAAAGTTACTCGTTAAATTATTAGATTTAAAGCAGCTCTAAAAAAAATTATAATACTAGAAGCGCAAAACTTGTATAGACCCTCGCAATGTCTGGCTACGACACTGTAATAATAAATAAAACGTGATTTTTTTTATTATTATTATAAAATCTACAAAGATTGCTAAAAAACAGTTTAACATTTTAAAAAAAGTAGAAAAATAAATTTTTGCCAAGATAATTGAATTAAAATTCTTGCCTAGTATTTTGGAACAGGCCTTTTGAAATAACCTGTTATTTTTATAACAGGTATGATTAAATAACAGGTTCCAAATACCTGTTCCAGAAAATATTGGACATCTCTATTCACTGTATAGTTCCTCCGCCGAAATGATGCGCAGTAAATTCTACTTTCCCCACCTTTGAAATAAATGGAATGATCCAGTCTCATTCAGATTCATTGTGAAATTCAGGGGCTACTATATTTGGCACGTATTAATTGGTAATAAAAATGAATTTAGCTTGCCAGTCAGCTTTTTTAGCCCTAGACAAAAGATTTCGGCTAACTTAAAACAAAGTACTAAAAGCTATTATTATCTTATTATTGACATCGAAGAGTTGAGACTTAACTTAGAGCTAAATGAATAGCTTGATGAATAAACACATTTAATAAATACTGTTCACATTAAATTAGAATTTATATAAAATTCGTTTTAGTTGAATTTGGCATCAAATACTTGTGATGCGTAAAGCACAAAAACAAAGTAAACAGAATAACTACAAGTGCAATTTTCAATGTAAGGATGAATGCAAACTTAGAGTTCATATATAATTATAAAATAATTTAAAAATACAGAATGCGTGCTTGACATCACGTCGCTTCATTATTCTTCTTTCAGTAAGAACCTCATTCGAACTTGTCGAGAAATTTAGACGAAACTTTAGTAGGTCTCCCAACACTTGATGCCTTGTAGGAAAGAGCTTTCTTTAACGGTTCGTTTGAAAAAGTAACAATTTTCACTTTAATATTTGGAGTAGCGGGCGATTCTTTCGTTACGTGTGTTACTTTTACACGACATATTTCAACTTTAACACTTATTATAATAAACTTGTTAGATATTTTTTATGTTTTTCTCAATTTGTTGTTAAATCTATATGTGTTGTAAGTTTACAAAACGAAGATTGAAGGCGCAAATTAATTTGATGTTGAAAAAAAAAATTCTGAAATTTTGTTACGTGTGTTACCCTTTATAATGCTAGATATTTGAAACTTTGAATATATTCATTTAATTCTGTGAAGTATAAAGGCAAAAAATTAAGATATTTTCTTTTATAGAGAGATACAATATCGAAGCTGTGTTTAGTGATTTTTAAAAATTTCTTGCAACAGTAAAAACTTCTTTATTTTGGTGAAATTGGTGCGTTACGTGTGTTAACTGAACGTTACGTGTGTTACCCTCTGTGAATATTTCAACTGAGAAGTCATAAATGTTGCACTGAAACATTTATTTATTTTAATTTAGCAGAAGAAAAACAATTTATTTTAGCAAATAAAATAGTTAATGGTCTGGAAAGATGGTTGTAGCCCTTCTTTATACTGGTTTAGAGAGTAAAACATAGCAAATCTTAGGCACATCTATTCCTTCAAAATCATTTCTGTTTGGAAACAAAAATATGCATATTTTCCAATTATTTTATGCAAATATTGCATTTTAAGTTTGCAAGCATGTGCATTTGCGTCAATAATGTTCCCGAGATAGAGCATATGTCGTTTTAATTTCAGTTATAGGCGCACTTCTGATCAGGAGGGAACAGAAATTGACTTACTGACTATTTGTGTGTCACAATGTGCATCTATGCATCTTATTCAAGTATCTAACGATACTTATGCATAGATTTTATGCTTTGTATTACCGTTGCCATGTATTGATCTTTTCAATTAATATCTTTATTTCCTTTTAGCTAATATATAATACTGTTGTATTAGGCATGAGTTGATTGGTTAGTTTTGCAAACAACACTGGATAGCAAATAAATTTTTTTTGTATAATAACACAATAATATAAATAACTTTGCTTTTTGCTTCGCTTTCAAGATTTTGTACTACACACCTATCCCATAGAAGGAATTTCTGCATGTGATATCGTAAAATATTTCCAAATTAATTTCTTTTTTTAATATTTTGATTGACAAAATATGAAATAATTCAACCATATATTTATTTTTAAATTCTTAACTTGACTTATTACTATAGAAGGTTTCTGTTAGCTCATCTTCTGAAGTAGAATCGTTTTTAAACAGTCTTAAAAAAAAAGTGTAGACATTGTTTCACCTTTGTCTTTGCCTTAGGAAAATATTGTAAAGGACTCTATTTTAAACTCTTTAGGAGAGTATCGTCTAAGACAACATGCTGCTGTGAATAACGGAACTGTGGCTGGATAGCATAATGCTGATTGAAATTCGTTTTGATATTCAAAAGAATATGTCTCTGCAAAGTCAACTTGAATTTCCCTGGTTTTAATGCTAGATATGTTTGTTTGGAAAGTATCACCTCGGATTCTTTTAACTCTTACGTATTATTGAAAGTTAGTCCAATTTTCAAGAGTTATTTCAAAACATTCTTCTTGCACATTTGCCATTATATATTTTTTATCGTGAGCTATTGTCATCTTTTTCTCATCGTTACCGAACTACAATAAATGATGGTTAGAAACCTATAACAAGCAATGAGAAATTTTTGTAAGTATCAGAAGCCCCTTTCCAACAATTAGATCAAAAATTTCTTTTACTTTATATACATAAATACTTCTACCCTCACCATGTATTGTCATAAACTTAATTTTAGCCTTCCAATTAAAGAATAAAAATTTCATGATATTTGTTTTGATTCTAAGTTTTACAGTAGCAATAAATTTTTTAGTCATAAAGCACTAAATATGGAAAATTAAACAATGTTTAGGATGCAACTGACAAAAATCAGTATAAGCCTCTCTTAGAAACATTGTTAGATAGTTCTTTCGTTTTATTGCCCGTTTTTCTCCGTAATAATCCAGAGAACCAGCTCTAGTTTCAATACAAGCATAGTATAGACAATCTAACTTTTGAAGAAAATCCATTTATTAATAATTAAGTTCATCTGAAATACTTAGTGGTGAACCTTTTACATCATTATCAATCTGTTTTGAAAGTTCAAGTCTAACTTTCATTATTTCCTTATTTTCTTTCCTTTGAAGTGCGGAATCTTATGCTCTTTTCTTTTTTTCTTCATCTTCTTATTCTTTTAAATCCAGATAAGGACACTATTTTAAGCTTATCCATTTTATAATAATCTAGCAAATGCAGTCGAAATATTCTACTTAAACATAAACGTATAACAAATAGAAGTTTGGGAAAACAATTTCCAAAAGTTTCAAAATTATCGTCTTATTATGCTGTTTTTTTATTAATGCTTATACCGACCTGATTTTACAAAAAACCACAATCTTACAATTCCGTATTTGTGACATTGAAGTTGCGCGGCGGTTATAAAAAATGTCCGAACATGATTTAAATCTTTTATTGAAAATAAATAAATAATTAAAGTGTATAAGTACCTCTAACACACATAACAGTAACGTGCGTAACTTTTCGTTACGTGTGTTACCTTGAATAAAATTAATTATAAAATTTTAACTATTGGCAGTTTTAATTCGAGAATTTTTTCCGTTGCATATCTTGCCTTCTTAATTTATAAAACAAAGAATTTTTAAATTTTCTTTTTTACTAAAGTTTTTACAGAAAAAAATGCAAAATTATGTTACGTGTGTTACTGGGAAATCAGACTATCTTGATTAATCGACTTTCAAACAAGCAAAAAAATTTAGGCCAAATTAAAAAAATACATTAAACAATGATAAAAGAGTAAAATAGTTATATTTATTACTAAAAACTATTTTATTGCTCTTTAATATTTTAAGAACTCCATTAGAATATAACATAACAAAGAAGAGAACTCCTGTTAAAATTTATAGTGTTCCACCTTTTGTTAGAATTCACAAAAATATTTTTTGTAATTCAAAAAACTATCTAAACTATTAAAAAATGTACATCTTTTAGATTCCGAAATTGTGTCATTTTTGATTTTACGATAATTTTGAAAATTTAGTCACTCAAGACCACTTTTCGTGGAATCGCCCTAGCCTATTTATAAATGGCTGGTGGTATGCTGACTGTGAAATGTTGTTCTTCAAGTCTGCAGACTGTTTCAAACGATTTACAGAGATGTTTCTGGAATTGTTATTGTTCGAAAATATGTAATTTTGAATGTTCTGGGGATGTTCTTCAAAGGTCCAATTATGTCAAGATGAATTTTGTCGAATCTTTCTAATGTTGGTAGATACCTCCCAAGCGATTTATATACGTGTCGCTGTATCTTGGAAGTTTGACAAGATAGACAGGTCTTAATAAATTTCTTGATATCCTTGTACATCGAAGGCCATGTAAACTTCTTTGACACTAACTGTGTCATTGCTCGAGCTCCTTGAGGACATAGATTACTTTTCGAAAACAATTGGACGCATGTATGGTTGTGGTTTTCGGGAATAAATATTACAATATAAATAGAAATACAAACTTATAGTTCATAAATAATAATAAAAACAGATGTTTTAAATGTGTGTACTCAGATATGTAACGTAAGAATGTTTGCTTGCGTAATTCGCTGTTTTTTGCTCAACTCTCATCTATATTGCTTACAAGGATTATGTGTTTTTTCGAGTTGTTACTCGCTCAAACATTAACACCCATTGTACAAATTATAGTATCGCAAGGTCGCAAGGATTGTCAAAAGTGTATAGTTATATTTTCCGAATCAATCTAATTTCTACATTGGTATATAATATTTCTTTACCCAAAATAAAATGTAACATCATTTCACTATAATAACGTATTCAATTATCATTTTGTACAATATTCACAATATTGTCATATTCAATGCACAGATGTGTATTATCCATAGCCGGTGACCTGTGTATATCCGAACCTGGCGTTGTCTAATATAAATAATAGAATAGAATAAAATATATATAATAAAAATAATAAAAGTAGTTATTGATGAACTTTGGCTTCATAGTACCAATAACTTATAAGTACTATTTTTTTAAAAAAAATTATGATAATAATACCTTTAAGGAATCCCTTGCATTATTATCCTTTAAAGGACCTTTAAAGAATAATAATATAAGGGATCCGATCTTCAACGGTTATTTGGAAAACATCTCCGATTGGTAGTAAAAAATATGTTTTAAAGTATGTATCATTCTTTGTTTTATAAAACTGGTTTAAAATTATTTCCCGTACCACTACACATGTAAATGTATTTGAAATACCACTTAGTTCCAGCTCTCTCGTGATGAAGTTCTCAAAATTTTCGCAAAATTACCAAAAATTATGATTGAAAGATTTAGCTTGTTGTTTAGACATAGACATAGTTTTTAATTTTCTACCACACGTAAAACGCCCCTAACAACAATTTTACCTTGGCCAATTAGGTTCAAAATTTTGTCGATATGGGTCCTATAAGAACATGGATTGAGGCACCAATATTGGGATGTCTAGATTTTTTTAATATTGTTCCTAGAATGGCCTATATAGGGCCTACATTGACCAACATAGAACCTGCCTTGGTTGAATAATGCATAAAAAATATCGGGAGAATTTGACAATTCTATATAGCACCGATATTGGTTGCTAAGTGGCTGTAAAATATCGGGTAAATCAGAAAATTCTATATAGGGCCAATATCGGAAAAATAATGGCATTTTGAACCCTTACTGAGCCAAGATTCATGAATATTGGCCCAGTGAGGACCCAAGTTATTTTTCTACGAAGTGCGTAGTCAGAGTTGGCCAAAAATGTAATCGATTACATTTTTTGATTACAGTAATCAATTACTTGTAATCATGATTACAATTTTCAAAAATTTTGATTACAGCTGTAATCATGATTATAATATTGATTACAGTAATCAATCACTTGTAATCGTGATTACAAAGTTTGATTACAGCTGTAATCATGATTACATAGTCGATTAAAGTAATCAATTACTTGTAATCATGATTACAACTTTCAAAAAAATTTGATTACAGCTGTTATCATGATTACAATTTTGATCACAGTAATCAATTACTTGTAATCATGATTCCAAGTAATTGCGATTACAAGTAATCACAACAAAAACGATTACGAGTAATTATGATTACAAGTAATCAAAATATATGATTACATGTAATCTAAATACACGATTACAAGACTATTGTATTCCTATAAATGATTATATTTTACAGTAGATAGTAGAATGTATTTTATAATGATACATTTTGCACGTATTAACATGTACTGCATTTTGTACTTTGTATACGTACAAATGAATGTAACTAAAATGTATGTACATATGATTTTATCTAGTGCATATGTTCAGACATTTTAGTTTCACACACATGTGCATACACTTATATTGTAGGTATAAAATATATGTACGTATGTATATAGATAATAATTACGTATGTATGTGCAAACAATGTAGACATGTACATTTATACACAAGGAATATATGCATTTTATGTAAATATTTGTGTATGTAAAATGTATATCTATGTTCATGTACGCATGTATATACAAGTACTTGTGTTTGTACTGACATACATACATTGTCTGTACAATGTATGTCCCAGGCATGCATGTGCAATTTATTTATGAGCAGTATAATATATGTATGCATGTACAATATAGGTATATCTGTAGGATGTACAATATATGTATGTATACATATACATGATATGCATGTCCAGTGTATTTATGTACATATACATAATATGTTCATGCTCAATGTATGTATCCAAATATGCATAATACATTTGTGTACGATTGCACGTACATTGGGCGTATTTATATTTTACATATATTTATACATACATTCGACATGCATAACGTACGTACATACACACATTTGAGATGCATATATTGTACAGATGTATATTCATATAATGTACATATGATGAAATGAACATATAATGTTCATATAATGTATATATGTGTGTACATATACAGTACATATGTGCATAAATATATATTGGGCATAATTCTTTCGTACAAATTTTACATGTGTACATACATGCTATCCCTATCTATGCATATGGTGCAATGTATATACGTCCAATGAATGTATCCACACATGTACAATACACGTATGTTCCATGTATGCATATCCATACGTACTATATATGCACGTACAATACATGAATGTATGTACATACATTGTACATGCGTACATACATTACACGTATACATATGTACATTACATTTATGTCTAAATATGTGTACAATGCAATAAATAAAATGCATGTAAGTTAACTTTTAATGACTCAAGCAAGTTAAATGACAAAATCAAACGATATTTAAATTTAGTTTTCAGCTTTAATTGTTCTATATCATTTTGAAATTCTCTGACTAAAAAATTATTTTCAGGTATTTTCATGAAATGTTTGACAATACAGATTTATTTTTTTTATAAAATAATGCCTGATTCATAGAAATTTTTTAAATGGTAAAAGAAACGGTAAATTTTATGTGTGGAATTAATATTTAGAAATTCAAAATAAAATTATCGTTTGCTTTTTAAAAAATATGAGGTCGAGTTTCATATGCCTTAGAATAAATTTTAAAACAAATTTTAATAACTTTACTCATATAAATTTTTTTAATGTATGCACAATGTAGGTGTATATTGTAATTACATATATTTAAATGTACGCATGTATTTGTACATTACTTGTAATTATGTACATGTATACGTTGTATGTACATTCGTACATTGTGCATATAACTATTTTTTTTTACATCCATGCATTACATGCATGGATGTAAAAAAAATGCATGGATAAAAGCATGTAAACGCATAAACATTATTTTCATATATGTTCATACATACATTGTCTATGTATACAAAGATACAAAACATTGCCTTTTTGTACAAACTAACATACATGCGTACATGCATCATAAATCTATAATTATATGTACTAAGCATATGCGCATTGCATTAAGTATATTACAATATAATTATGAATATTGTACGTACAAACAACGTTTGTGCATACATTGTATGTATAGGAATCGCAAATAGTACGTTTATGCGTGCGTACATTCTATGTACATAAAAATATGTAAACAGATGAATACTTACATAAAAAATTTGACTATAGTATACAATCGTAATAACTTGTAATCGTATTGTTTGATTACAAGTAATCACAATTACATGTAATCATATATTTTGATTACTTGTAATCATAATTACTCGTAATCGTTTTTTTTTTTGTGGTTACTTGTAATCGCAATTACTTGGAATCATGATTACAAGTAATTGATTACTGTAATCAAAATTGTAATCATGATTACAGCTGTAATCAAAATTTTTTTAAGTTGTTATCACGATTACAAGTAATTGATTACTTGTAATCGTGATTACAAGTAATTGATTACTGTAATCAAAATTGTAATCATGATTACTGTGATCAGAATTGTAATCATGATTACATCTGTAATCAAAATTTTTTGAAAGTTGTAATCACGATTACAAGTAATTGATTACTTGTAATCGTGATTACAAGTAATTGATTACATAGCTGTAATTATTTGTAATCAATTACAGTTGGAATCGATTACTGTAATCAACGGCCAACTCTGCGTAGTAGTCAGCTCTGATTTTATAAAGTTTGAGAATTTTAAATCCGTGATCAAAAAGCAATTAATTATTATTATTATTAATAGTTAGTATTAATTAGTCTTAGTATTAATTAGTTTTAGTATTAGAGTTTAATTATACTACATGAATTGAACATTTCTATTTTGTTCTTAGTTTCGCTAGTTTGTTTTGATAAGCAAGAACATTTTATTTATTACTTATTATTTCTTTCACATTTCAGGCGTAGGAAAAACATGCTTGGTTCGAACATATATCATTGGAAAATTCGAAGGTAATTTACATAAAAATTAGTTTTTATGTAAGCATATTTTATTTAGTTAATTTAAAAAAAAATAATTTTAGGATAATAGCTTAGTATTTTCATTGTCAAGTATAATACATTTATTTTTTAAAATAATATTCATGATAATGTATGTTAATTGAATGGACAGAGCAATAGTATCATTTGTGTGACATATGAAAATTCGTTAGAATTCACGTTAGAAGAATAATTTATATTGCAGTAAAAAAAAGGTTCAATCTTGACATCTAAAAAGAAAAAATTATATCCCTCGAAAAACTGTAAGGAAAGTCATAAAAATTGCTGATATCTTGAAATTTAGTCAGCTGAAGAAGATTATTACTATTTAAAGAAATGTAAAAGTTTTTCACAACTCATCAAACTTCTTGATCACCCTACATTCTGGAGATTTTTGAAAATAGAGATGAACCTCACAGAGCTTACTCTTCAAAAGTTACAAGGCTTCCGCAGCAGTAAAGTGAATAAGTTTATATCTTTTTTATGACTAACAAACTACTCAAAAATTTGAGAATCACCTGAAAATCCAGGTGTACTAAAATTAAATTTACTCGAGTTATTTACCCCCACATAAATTCATTGCAGGAGCACTGTGCATTGTTGTAACCCCGGTAGCAGAATTTTCAGAGTCAATTTGCAACACCATCTTCATAATTTTAAATTTGTCTGCTGCGCTAAAACAGTCAGATTGGGACTTTTATTATAAATACTAGACTTATTTTGATTCGTTTATTCAAAGATAATTCCATGCAAAAAATTAAATCTTAGGAAATATTTTTTATTATTTTATTTAATAATTGTCGAAAAAATTTTGAATTGTACACAATTTTTTACATTACTTTACAGAATATTATTTTACTCGGCAAAATACAAAATCTGAACAAAATTGGTTGAATTGTTCATGAGAAATTGAATTTAAAAAATTTCAGGTATTTAATATTCGATTTCTCAGGAACTGTTCGACCGATTTTGTTCATTTTTCAAGCATTCTTAAATAAAATCATAAAATTTTTTAAATATTAACTCAAAGTTACTTTTTGCATTGAATTATCTTCGGATAAACGAAATTTATACTTGTGTCTTGTGTGCAATAATTTTTCAATTCGGTTAGAAAGTTCTCGAGATATAGCAAAATACGCAAAAAGTAAAATTAACATTAAGTTTAATTAACGTTAAGCTAATTCTCTTAGATCTAAGTAATTGCAAATTAGAAAAATTATTGTTTGGAATAGAGCCGTGTTTGAAAGATTTTATCTTTTACGCCGACACCGGTGTTTCATGCTGTATTTCATATCCATAAATTATTAAAATTTTAAATATAATATTTTTCACTTACATTGTCCCAGATTAATACAAAATAATGAAAAATATGTTTAATAAAAGTTCCGCGTCAAAGGGGTAACTCTTTTCCCCTTTTCTCTGTTATCTTCTGCTTGGACAATTTTCTATAAATTTTCAAATTTGTATCTACTGAAACAAAAAATAATAATAATTCAATGACCATTAATAGTAGTGAAATTATCATCAGCATTGGCACGACAGCCCCTTGTAAGCCTGGGCCTTCCTCAGAAGCTTTTCCCATTCTGCCTTTCCCCCAGCAATTGATTTCCAGTTCTTTACTTTCAGGATGGCAAAATCCTCATCCACACAGTCTTTCCATCTCTTTTTGGACCTTCCTCTCGGCCTTTCATTGGAGGGGATTGCATAAAAGACTCTTAATGCTGTTCGTTCTGGGCTCATTCTCACTACATGCCCGGCCCATCTCATTCTACTTAGTTTGATAGATTTAATGATATCATCACTATTAAAGATCTTATATATTTCAAAAAGTAGTGAGTTCATTGCACAAAAATATAGAACATTGTTATGACTTAAGGAGAAAGGATAAATAAAATTTTTAAAAAATTTAATGCTTTGGAGTGCACATAGTTGGTACTTTTACCTGATTATATTTTACTCATGTTTGTCAGTTAAAGTTTTACTACAAGTAAAGAGTATATCATCATTTCAGAAAATTTTAATACGATAACTGGCTGGGACTACTTCACTAAACAACTTAAGGTAAAGGAAAAAACTGTTGAATTACTTATTGGAGTTAACGCTGGCAATGAGAGATATCGTGCATTCGTGCCAATGTAAGTTCAAAAAATTCTTTTTTTAATCAAATTTGTCACATTTTAGAGTTAAATAAAGCTTACTTCTTTGCAAAATATAACGTATTTACCAATAAAACTTTTATTTGATTGTACTATTTACTTACATCATCACTGTATCAAAACTTAATTAATATTTATTTTTAATAACCATGACTAACTCTGTTGAATACTTAGGATTATTGGGAAAAACTTTAAGGGACGCTAGGGAGCCATCACGAGAATTCAGAATTGCTCAATTAGTTATGCTGAATTTAAATTTTCATAACTTTCATCCTGATCAAATACTGATATCTGACGATTTTTTAAGCTGGCTTGTCCCATTTTAAACTTAAATTATAATTTCTATTTAATTTTTTTCTAGTCTTAAACCAATTTTAAATTTTTAGAATTTTTGTCTTCCTTTTAACTGAATTTGGTATATTTATATCATCGCATAATGAGAGTTTACACGGGAAAAAATTATTTAAATTGCTCATTTGCTATATTTCTTAAATCTCTTTATAACAAACAAGCTTGTTGCCAGATTGTTTGTGATGATGTTAGAATTCAGTAAAATTTCCTGGATGACCAGAAGTGGGTGGGACAGGAACATTGATTGACATTTACCTTACTAATAAGTTCAAATCCTTAAGTAATAAAATCTTCACCTAAAAGAAAAAAATAAAACTGTTTTGATGATCCAGTTAGAATCTACTTAAAATTTTTCTGTCCAGAATGTCGGAAAATCCACACGGTATTCTTCAGATTTTTGATATTGTTAATGTTAGTACCCTTAAGATATTTTTAAAAAATTGAATTATTTGCGTATAATTTGCGACTGTTGGTCGCGTTTGCGGCTCTGAGCACTTTTGCGAGGTTTTATTTTTTTCCTATCTTACATTGAATTGTTCGTAAGACTTAGTTTCCAGTAGTTTGGTAGTACATCACCAAAGTAAAGCATCACTGGCTGTGGACAATGAACCAGTGGTGTGCGTATGCGTCAGTGTGGGTGGGTGAACACTGATCAGCCTGCGAACGGAATGAGGGTGTGCGATATCGATCCTCGTTCAATTGTTCTATCGTAAAGTACTCGACTTCACGCACAGATATCTGGGCTGTCAAAGCGGGGAGAAATCCTCTCTATTGAGGATCAAAACTATGATAGCGTGTCTTCAGATCATCCTGGGGTGTTTGCCAAACCACCCCCATTATCTGTTTTTGCTGCTCTAAAACGATTTAAATAAAGTACTCCTGAAACTAATTCTTTTTGTATGCCTACTTTGTCCCTTCATTTTTTTTAAACTTCCTGAATTTATTTTTATATTTATCTCAATAGTAAGTAAATATCCTTTCAGTAATAAAATTTTCTACTCGAAGAGCAACAGCAACAATTAAAAAAAATGTTTATTGATAATGCTGACAGATATATTAAAAGAAATTTCTTCCAGGACAATTAAAAATGCACACGGTATTCTTCTGCTTTATGATACTGCAAGGATTCGTACTTTTGAGAAACTTGGAAAATGGTGTGAGACAATAAGGAAACTAACTCCAGACGCAATCATATTCACAAGTATTTATTTTATTAATTACTTCTAGTATTTGGGCCGAGATAGCCTGGTTTGTAGGACGTTGGGCTCGTGTTCTTCGAACATAAGTTCGAATCCCGCTGCCCGAATAATTCCCGTGCATCAAATACTGACTGCTGCCGGAGACACAAAGTCTACCAAGTTCCGATAAAAAAAATCAGTACCTCTAGAGGTACTGAATTGGAGATTGAGCGCTCTCTACTTAAGGTTAAAATTTCGATCTGTGTATGAATGAATTGGTTCTCCCTGTAAAACGGGCTGTGACGTGTTCGTGTGACTTGAGTCGTATTCTTGGCAGTAGATGGTGCCGTTGAGAAACAATAAACGCACCCTCTACCTTGCAAATTCGCTATGATTTCGCATAGCAGGTTTTTAATTGGGCATTGCAGGGTTTCTGAAGTAAAAATACTAATTTAAATATTTTGCCGAGTAATGCAACGGTTGTTTATGACCATGGAGTTAGCGCAATCTTCAGTTTGTATCCCCTTGGCTTGACACAAATTGCTAATGTTTGAAACTTTAAAAATTTCTGGATATCTCCATGGGAAAAATTATGTCTGTATGTGTGCACTGTGTCATTTAGATTATACAAATTAAAATTGACATTAGAAATTTCATTTATAAAAAATATATTTGGGTGAGAAAATATTTGGTTTGAATATATTAGTGAGGAGGAGGCATTCATATGGTACGACAACTTCTCGTGTCGCAATCTCTCCACTTCTCAGCTGCCTACGGGCCAGCCATCTTATTTTTATAAAATGAACCATCTATTATGTTAGAGTATCCACTGATATAATTCAAGAATAGTTGCGTATTTAACGAATTGAGCATTAACGCAAAAATAATGTTACGTTCCCCGAAAAAAAAAATATTTATGACTATATTTCTTAAGATTTCAAGTTTCTTTTAATGAAAATATTTTATAATTGACAGTTGGTGCTCGATCTGACCTTTTCCATAAAAGGGAAGTACTTTTTAAAGAAGGCCAAAATTTTGCCAAAAGTGAAAATCTCAAATTTTTTGAATGCAGTGCCAAGACTGGTGAAAATGTTAAAGAAGTAAGACATTATAGATTTAATTCAAGCTTCCATAGAAACTTATTTTACGATTCTCACCATCACTACGTACATACATCTGATACGATAGTCTCATTTTAAACTAAATTCGAGAGGTACCTAAGAAACTGAAAAAATGGCAGCAAAACTAAGAGGATTAGACACATTATATTCACCAAATACGTTTTACATTCACCAAATTATTCAATTTTGCCAACTACAATTGCCTTCTTAAAAAATTTAGGGTTTCGAAACTTTAATATTAAAGTAATTAAAAATTATTATTAAATAAGTTTCTTAAAAAAGAAAATTTGTATTTATAACATTCCTAATGAAACAAACGTAACAAATGTTGCAATTTTCACAATACTTTATTTAACGCTCACTCGTTTCATCAGAAAACTTTTTTCTTCATGAACAAAAATTCCATTCTTATCTTGTTTATCTCTAATTTTTCTCTCTCTTCACTCTCATTTATATCAATCTGTCATTACCTTCTCTTTTTTTTTTATTTTGACAGACGATTTTACTTGAAATTTCATTTCTATAAATTAGCCCTTGTGCACGCGTTCGTATAATTTTTCGCAATTTATATTTGACATAATCGAATATACAAGAGTTATACACACATAAAGTTTGAATGTGAATATTAAAGTAATATCTATTTGTAAGTGATTCAAGTTCTTAAACTTACTCGGAAATTTAAATTAACCTTTATACAACTATGATTGCATGATTGTATTTTTTTGTTAGAAGAATGTATATATAATCGATGAGATACAAATCCAGATGTGAATTATATTCCATTTCAAAAATTCCTGAATGTTAGCTACTGTAATATTAGTTTAATGTGACAATATGACTTTCTTTGAATATTTGCGAAAGATTTATTCTAGAAGTATTTTGTATAATTAATTTATATTCAATTATTTTAGTTAGTATGATAGAGTATATTAGTATATAATGAATTATTACTTTTCGAAACACCGTAAATAGTATACAGTGTGTTATAAAATTATAAGACCCACCTGAAATATCCCTCGTTTTTATAGTACTCTGCATAAAATATATAATTTTTTAAAAAATAAAGCAGATTGTATTTTCTCAAATAAATTTAAAAGTGAAAAAAAAATTAGTTAGGTTCACACGGCAATCGATTTTGATCAGAATTATCTGCAACACAGTATAATACATTGTATATTATTACTTAACGCGATATTAAAATAGGTTTTATGTAAGATAAGGACAAAGACTCTTACACTGAAATAATAATAACTTAGTCACAAATTTCTGGAAAAACAATGCAGTACAATTTGTTTTGGCTGTTTGCTTTAAAAAGCACTTTTAAGGAGGTCAAAAAATTCCGTTACATATGAAATGTCAATATCGAATGAGAGGAAATAACCCTTAGCCTCAAGTAATGCAATGCCAATTATTTCTATTTACAATGAAATTATAAAATCAAAGTAAATACAGCACCAATTATTTCGAACAAGTTAACGTTTCCATTCTTCTTGAAATTATATGAAAATGTGTCTTTTATTTGTCGATTTAAAATTTATTCTAGATATATTTTATGGTATACTTTAGAGCATATTTTAGTCGAACTTTTCCTTACATCCTACATTATTGTAATTTGGTGGTACAATGGTGTGGTGGTAAACGTGGCTTTCCACAGTTTTTCCTTATCATTGCTGAAGTTTAAGTAAATGATAGTTAAATTGTTTCTCGTGTTAGCTTTCAAGCAATAAAATATTTCGCCTATTCATTGCTGATGTGACAAAAGTTTGATTCAAAGAAACAAAAAGTTTTCTTTTGAAAACTAGTATCTTTATTTATACTCATATATCTTTCTTTATTTATACACTTTTGTCATTTAATTATTAAAATGTACATTGAGTAATCTATAAATATATTAATCCAAATATATGAATGCATACTGATCATTATTATAATTGCACATAATTGTAACTGTTCACTCCATAGAATGAATAAACAAAAATAAAAACAGATGTATAACCACATTCAATCAGAAATTTGCTTTCATAAAACTTCGCAGAATGTTATATTTTATTAAAATCTCTTTACTAAATAAAAATTAAATTAGCTGACGACTTAATAAGAAACATTGTATTTTGTAATTAAAAAAAGTTTCAGCAATAGACTAACAACGAAAAATTATAAAAGAATTTTTTAGCTTACGTTTGCAGAAGTTAAACTCTTTGTAAGTTACATTAGGTATTTATTTCTTTAAAAATAATTAATTTAAATTTTCCTCGAATCCCATCCCTCTCATCATAAATAGTTTTAAACTTTAGATTTCTTAACAGAAAAATACGTATATTAATATAGTATAGAAAAAATTATGCCTCAGATTCAAAACTTTTATTGCTAATTTCTTAGCATATCGGCTACTGATTAGTCAGCATATATTTGAGGTCACATATCCTACTGGAACCGTTAAAATTGCTAAATACGATTATTAGTACAAAAATTATTCTAGGTGATATCCTTTTTTCCCGCCTAGTACGTTACATTTGAATATATGCAAAGGTAACTAAAGATTAAATATTCATTTTCCTTTCTTAAAAAATTACAGATTTTTGAACAAATGACTTTGAGAATACTCGAAAAGAAAGAACTGATACCATTTAATAATCCTGTTAAAATGGAAATAGAAGGAAAGTCTCCCGAATGGAAGTAAAACAAGTACGTGCCTGCTACGCGCACTACCGAGGAAGAAATACTCAATGGATCTGCTAATAAAACAGAAATTCTTCCCCCAAAAGATACAAATTATCCAGAAGATAGCGATTTAGAGTCCAGAACTGAAGTCGAGAACTTGATTGTGATAAAAGATATTATTGGTACTCAATCAAGCAGTAAATTAAAACCTTTAGAGCTAAACGAAAATTACCATCCTTCGAATGATGAAAAAGATGATTCCAAAAGTAGAAAATTATATGCCTTCTGAAGAAGAGATGCTACTAGAAGGAAAATGTCCAGCCTGGTTTGCTTGAAGAAAAAAATGTTATTTGCGCCTATTTGGCTCCCTTTAAGTTATGATGTTAGTAGTAAGGGCAGGCATCTATGCGGCGGAAGTGATGGGCAGTCAAGGGGTGTTTATTTCTGCCCCAACCGGAAGTTGCTTTTTCTACCCACCTACAAACCGGAAGTTGCTTATTTCTGCCCACATACAAACCGGAAGTTGCTTATTTCTGCCCGCCTGAAACTTCGTCTGCAGCGTCATGGGGAGCTTATTTCTTTTTTTTCTTAAGCCTAAAATATTTTTAGTTTCGGTTCCTGTTTTTAATTTAGTTTCGTTTTTTAAATATTATTTAATTTATTAGTTTTTTGAGGGTGGCACCACTTATTATTTTAATATTAGTTTTTAAGGATGGCAACTTTTAGAAACTTTGTTACTTGGGGGAGAAATTGTGTATTATAAAGTTATGACGTCATCTTTTATTGTATAATAAATAAATTATATCATGCTTTTGATCTAGTGGCGCCATCTATGTGGGAATAAAATAACTTTAAATCCATTTTATTATTTAAATCTGTTTTTAATATTATTTATTAAATATAATTAATGCTGAGGATCGAACTCACGCCATCAAAAAGCCTTCGTGGGTCAGTAGTTGGACATCATAATAAATCGGTTGGGGCAGAAATAAGCACCCCTTGACTGCCCATCACTTCCGCCGCATAGATGCCTGCCCTTACTACTGTTATGTATCAATAATTACTTAATTATTTGTTTTTGAATAAAAATATTTTTCATGAAAAAATTTTCTAACAAATTTTTTTTTTTGTATCTCTTTAATAGTTTTTTTTTTAAAAAAAAGCCAGGGGGGTGCAAGTGCACCCTCTTGCACCCGGCTGCCGGCGCCCTTGCCTTTTTCCATCCTTCCAAAGTGTGTTCTACATGTACCTCAAGTAAAAGGACCGCTCCCAGAAAAAATGACTGATAAGAGAAAGAAGAAAACTGTAGTAATAACATCATCTCCATTTAAAAGTGAATTATAAATGGAAGAAAAAGAAAGGATGATTTAACTACAAGAATGAACCAAGAGAATTGAAGAAAGGACTGCTAAGAAATCCCTCTTAAAGGCAGACACATCTCGACAGTGAAAATTATGGAATAAGTGTTCATGATCATGGTTGAAAACTCATAAAATCTTTAAAAACTTATGTAGCATCATAATTTTTGTGTACTTAATTATAAAACAACAGTTTATATAAAAATGTTAGAAGCAATAAAATCCTATAAATAAAATTTTTAGAAATTTTGCTTTACAGTTTTCTGTTAATTAATTATGTTTTTAGTTAATTTTACACAAAAAATTAAACATTGTAAACCCTATCCCGTTTTATCCGACCCCAGAACTTATTAAGCGAAATGAAAAATTTTTGCACGCAATGATACAAATCGTTTATTCAACGATAATTCCATGCAAAATATAACTTTTAGTCAATATTTCTTATTATTTTATTTAACAGTGACAAGTATATAAATATATGGTCAAAAGAAATTTTAATTGTAAGGAATTTAAGATATTACATCATTTTAAAGAATGTAATTTTATATAGCAAAACACAACATTTGAGCAAAATTAGTCAAAAATTCCTCAGAAATTGAATTTTAAAGAAGCCGTATTTTAAAATTCGATTTCTCAGAAACTGAAATTTTGTATTTTGTCATGTAAAAATTAAATCTTTTAAAATGCTGTAAAAAATTTTATACCTTACAATTTTTTTTCAATTATAATCAAATAAAATAATAATAAATATGTACTAAAAGTCATATTTTGAGTTGAATTATATTTGAATAAACAAATTTTATAATTGTGTACAAAATTTTTTCAACTTGCTTAACAAGTTCTCAAGATAAGGCGAAATACACAAAAAATGAAATTAACATTAAGGGGTCTAAACGTTTGCCCTTACTCGTGATCAAAGTATGGGGGCCATATTTCCAAGATTACGGTTATCCCCTATATTTCGGAGGTCAAAAATCCAAATCCGTCGAAAAAAAGGTATGTTTAATCAGAGAACGTGAAAATCCGGTGATTAAATCAAAAGTTATTCAGGGTGGTCCGTTTTTTATTTTGCACACTGTACATTTAAGCACTTGCTTTTTATCTTTTTAAAGATCTTGTTTTTTTCTTTTTATCTTTCTTAATATTTTTTTTAACTTTTAAAAGAATTGTTAATTTCTAGTAGAAAAAAAGTGACATTGCAAAAAATAATATTTCATTGTCCTTATAAAAAAAGGGAGATTACTCACAGGCTTCTCCTAGTACGCCAATCTGAAGGTTTATAATACGTTGATTTTTGCTATCCATTCCATTTGTTATGCTACTCGTTCTGTTTGTTTTATTACCCATTCCATTTATTTTGTTACATTCACCGTTCAATACTTTGCTGAACAACCGACTCTAATATTCAATAATAATGTCGAAATCAACTTTCCACTGCCGTCTGATAATCTCTTATCTAAATGAAAGAAATCCTTTCGAAGCTATGAAGCTCAATAAAATGACATCATCTACAAAAGTTACGTCACAACCTACGTAATAGCATCAAGTTCCACTTTCAATTTATAAATTCAACGCACAACAGTTTATTAAGCAATGAAATATAAAGAAGGATCAAAAGACGGTATATATGTGTCACAAATATTGTACTTTATCTTTCATTATTATTTTTATTAAAGTAATAAAATGATGATAATCAATAGAGAATTACATTTATGAAAAGTGGTCATTTAAATTCTTTTAGAGTATAGCGGGGAAATTTTATTTTATTTTTTTGTTTGTTTTCTACTTGCTGACAATTTTTATGTTCTTTCTTTTAGCATAACTTTGAAATAGATTTTTTTATCGATTTAATCTTGCCAAAATTAATTGTTTACCCTGCCTTTATACCTTTTTTCGACGGATTACTATTTTTGACCTCCAAAATATAGGGGGTAGCCACAATCTGGGAAATATGATTCCTGCAGTTTGACCAGGAGAGCGAACCAAAGTTTGAACCCCTATTGTTCACTTTACTTTTTGTGTATTTTGCCATACACTACCCAACAATAATAGAAAAGACACTTTCAGTTTTTGACATTTCTTTGAATTTCTCAAGAAATACTTAAGAGAACTATTCCGTAATGTTAGTCATGCATAACAAATCCATACCTCTGTGTGTACTGATCCAGGAGTTTTCTTGTCTACTGGATTGGTTCAAAATTACAAGACTACGGAGTTGAACAATAGTAGTCGTAAGCCCAAAATTGGGTCGGTTGTTCAAAGACGGATAAAATAAAAATAAATACCATAACCTTGAATTGAATGCAGAATAAAATCTGTTTTTAGATATTCCCTCTACTTCTGCCTAACGCATTAGTATAAAATCGAAAACCATTATATGGTTGCTAATGCTTTGATTTCATTAAAATTCGTTAGGATTTATCCCGCTTTCTTTTCTGCCAACATATTTGAATTTGTAAGGCTAAAAAGAAAGAACCTTGGCATTAAATTCGTTTAATTCATAGCCAATATACGGATTTCTTAACTTTCCTTGGAAAAACTATTTCAACGTACACATTACACTTGCAGTTTTGATTACTTGATCGACGGAGGTGCATCATGGTTCTTGGCCCTGCAGGCGCACCATTTTCTGCACTTATTAACTAATATGTATGAATCACTTTTTTTTTTTTTTTGCTTTGGAGCTCAATAACTTTACACATAAATTTCAAAAACATTTTGATTTATTCTAATCTAATTCTTTATTAAGCAATTTATGATTTTTGTTAAATAATTGCTTGCCTACATCAGACTGGAATAATATATGGAACGACACCAATCAACATCCTCTTCAACGAATGGTAAATTCATCGAACTTCTTCAACTTATGATAAAAACATCCAACCTTTCAACTAATGGAATCGAAACTAACTTGAACTCATTAACATCTTCAACTTATGGTAAAGGCTAATCAAACCTCTGCAACGAAGTATACATTTCATCTAGCTATCAAAACTTTTTTCCTCAAAATAAATTGTTCCTAGACCAAAATATTTATTTATTGAAATTTATTTCATTTATTGAAAAAGGATTTTTTAAATGATAGGAAAAATTTTATGCATATTTCAGCATGACAATTATTATCATCACTATTACGAATAAAAAAATAATTGAAATTTCAAATAACCCTGTAAATGCTTAGAAAAAAAAAAAAAAAAAACACGAAAGGTATAATTCTATTAAATCTCAAGGTACTCTTGCACTTTTGAAGGTCAGTCACTTGTAAAATATGTAGGTTACAAATTTGAACCACAACAATACTCTATTTTTACAAAGGTTCTAAAATGTCTCAGGAAGGAAAAAATGAACGTTTTTGATAAATTAACAAAACATGAGGAACAATGTGTTAGTTATGTTACGAAATATTTAATAATTATTTCAGAAGAAAATTTTTTCAACAAATAAATTATTTGAAATGCTGCAAATAATTTATTTTTACATTGTTTCCAATATTTATACAGTATTAAATTAATAAATTCCCAATACAAATAAATAAATGAAGGGGGGAAAAGTAACAATTACAACAAGAAAAAATATTTATACATTATCAATATTTATGGAAGTTTGTAAAATAACATGATAATGAGCTAGTTAGGAATATTCATTGATGTTTTATTTATCTCCAAAATTTAGTTTAGTATTTAAACTCCTAGACTACTTATCACATAAAAGTGTGTTCAAAATATCTGTCAGAAATTGGAGTAAGAAAAATTCCTTGAGGTGTTATATGAAAATTTTAAATTATTTGTTTTCTGTGAGGGGAATTGTAGTCGAAAAATTCCTGAATCTAATCCCACTGTGATGAACCCGGGATAAAGTGAAAACTCAGTTTTAATGAATGTTTTGAATGGTCCTGCCCAAAACCTTATTTAACTAGCATTATTTCATACACTTAGAACAGATTTTTAAAAAATAGGTAGTCCTTCATAGTGCCCACAAATTTCCCTTTTACAGGTATTTAAATAAATGTTACAAAGTTTTTACTGTGTGTCATAAATTCAAAAGTATATAATTATGACTTTTGATTAAAAATGAAGTAATACATAGTATAAAAGAGTGTTTAAAATGGATTCATGGTCATTTCACTGAAATGAATAATGCAAGAAATTCCAATAACAGTTACAGGGGAGAGCGAATCAGTTGCACAGAATTTTTTTACTTTTAAATGCAAATTTTTTCAAAAATTACACAAAAAAAAAATGCATTGCAAATAATTTCAAAAAGGACCAAATTAAAAAAAAAGTCTAAGAAATGTAATTACTTTTTAAATGTTATTTAATGTTCCAAATAAAAATTTTGTTATATGAAGAAATTCGCTGAAAGGAAACTTCGTTGTAGAGGTTAATGATTTATAAAGCAAAGTATATATCAGTTTATAAATCAATATAAGTACGATTATAATAACCATTTTCCAACCACACACATGATGCGTCATTCAAGATTCGTTAAGAAAATTTAAAAATTAGTAGAAAATACAATTAATACAATAACAAATACAATAAAAAAATATTTATTTTATTACAGTCATTAATTAAATATTTACAAGTGGTGGTGAAGGGAATCCAAATGATTTTGCAATAGTCTTTAAGTCAAGCCTTGATGTGTCAAACACTTTTTTCATATGGCGAACTTTATAAGCAAGAATATAAGATTTAAAAGCTTCTTTAGCTGATGACAGTAGGCTAGGATGTTTTGATATTAATTCTTCAATCTGGAATAATATATAAAAAAAATAAATATGCTATAATATGTAACATTTCTTGAAAAATTTTTTTATCTACAAAATAATCTGAAAGTGGAAATTAAAAAACTTTAAATTCATGTCATTGTACACAACCAAAGCATTCTTGTTTTTGATACAATTTGTTGCAGTCAAAATGTAAGCAACAAACGAAGTATATTGCTTTTAGTTATGATTTCATATGTTATAAAAACTATCGATTATAATTAGATACATATAAAACTTTAAATTATTAACAGCCAGATTTTTTTTAAGAGTCAGACAAGTACTTCGACATTTCTGATTTTGTTAAAGTTTTGTTTCAGGATTGTTCTTTATGAAAAACTATTAGATACATTGAATACATATCTTTAAGCAAAAAATAATAATTTTTTTAAAGGTTTTTTTGGGGGGAGGATCCTTTGTTTTGGGAAAAACACATTTAAATATGATAATACTTTTTAAGAAATTAAGCAGAGAAAGAAATTTTCCTCATATCAGCCTCTGCTAGATTAATTGCAGGATAGAATGGGGAAATTTTGACTGTTTTTTCAAATATTTTTTATTTTCGAAAAACGAAATCAGCACTTCGTAAAAGAAAGCAAAAAACAAAATGAGATTAAACGAACTATTTTGTTTTTCACTTTTATCTCTGAAGAGGAAATACTTCACATGTGGGTATCAGCGTACAAGGGGTGGTAGGGAAGTTATAAGAAAGACTCTTTAAATATAATACAGCTATGCTAACTGTATAAATATAATAAAATCAAAAGAGAAGTGAAAACACAAATTTTTAATTAAATACTAAAACAGCAAAAGAACGAGTTTTTTAAAAAAAAAAAATCATTATAAAATAGGAATATAGCTAAGCTGCATTGAATAATTTTTTGGCAATCCAGAAATTCAAGGAATTCAAACATCCCAATCATTCCGGATATTTGGTTCAGTAATGCACAACAAAAAGGAAAAATTTTAGATAAAGAAATATCCTTAATAATAATCCTTAATAATCACATAAGAGTACACAAAAGTTGTGATAACCTGAAGTTGACTTCAGTGAAAGCAAAGAATATCATGGTAACCGGAAGCAGGTTCTCAGCTAAACTGAACAAAAATTATCGCTAAATCAAGAGTTTCCTGATTCTACACCTTAACCAAAAAATCAATTAATTGTATTTACATTAGAAATTTAAAATAAAGCAGAGAATAATAGGAAAAATTATAAATAAATACTACAGTCCTTAAAAACCTTTAAAATATGGATAAAGAAATATTTTATAATTAATATTCTTATAACTTTTATTAAATTAAAGCCAGAAATCTCTATTTAACCAGAAATTTATTTTCCTGACGAATAATACCATATGATTTTCTGCCCCCCACCCCCCAAAAAAATGCACTAGCATAAAGAAATTACATTTATTTATTTATTAGAAATTTCATTTCCAAAATTTTTAAATTATAATTATGTAATAGAAAAAAACATTAAAGTTTTAAAATTATTCAATTACTGTACAGTTACTTTGCAAAATTTTTTAATAATGAGTTCAATGATAGGATAGAATATAAAATTTTGATCCAAGTATGGTAAAGAAATGAAATTCCATAAAATAGAGATTATTTAAAACAATTTTTAAGCTCGTGCTTAAATGCATAATTTTGCTAGAAATTCACTTATTAATAAAAATTTAAATTTCACTTACGGCACTTTGACGAGCAAGAATTTTTTCATCCCATTGGAAGTCATAATTTTGCAAAGGCACTCTAGCTTGTTTTAAGCACTCAAGAAACTTCTGTTCTTCAGGTAAGAGAATAAGAACAGCATTTCCATTCACATTTTCCCCTCTTGCTGTTCTACCTACTCGATGTATGTATTCCTAAGACAACAAGAAATATATAATACTAAAATCAATTCCAATTCAACCAAGGAAGTTCTAAAATACTATAATTGCAAAAATATTATGAAATTAGGAATTGGCACAATTTTATAATCATGTGTTAATGTCTGACAATAACTTTAATGACAAGAATTCAATTCAAAAACTTACAATTTAGTTTATATATATACATACATGGCAGTACTCTTACTTGTAATGAAAGTAAAAAGTATGTACTTTTACTTGTACTTAGTAATAGACATTATACAGTTGTAAGCAAGAATTATATTATCTCTGCAAACACTTAATATTCTGAAAGGATGTTAATATTTCAATATATTTATTCTAATTATTTGTATATAATGGTAGATAAAATCATTATAAATTAACTTTGTTAAAATAAGAAAAAAATATTAATGTAGACATTTTATTAATACTTAAAATTTAAAAAAAATCTCCCATGAAAATCGCAGCTGCAAAATATTTCCAAGAGTTATTAGAAAAGTAATCCAAAGAAGCATATTTTTCATTTTCAGTTTGTCAGCAAAATACATCCCTGCATGCTATCGCTCACCTAACCCTGGAATTGGCTACTTTTGCAGTTGGCAGTTCAGATCACTTTTGCTTTCTTGATTATTGTTCAATACCTCAGATTTTACAGTTTATTTTAATAATACTTGACGAAATGCTCCTGCTCACAATCGCTCGCAACCGGAATTTGTCTAAAATAAACTGCTCACACCTAGGCACTCATAGATTAGACCAATTTTAATATTAGTGCGCCATGGCTCACACAGTACAGATTGCTTTGAAAACTTAAACATATTCTTTTTTTTTTTTGTCCATTTTTACCGTTATACTTTGAATTTATCTGACAAAAAACACAAGTTTATAGATGTTTTGAATTTGGAAGTTCAAGCATTTGTAAGGTATTTATGTTTCCCTAGCAAAATCTGTTTTATCTCCATACTAAATACTAAAAAAAGTTACTGCCGTCGTCAACACAGGCATGTTTCGCTGCCATAAATCAAACTATTTAATGAAATATATTAAATTTAACACATTTACAGAGAAATATTTTTTAAAAAAATTATGGTAATAAAATCATGAGTTTTTTCATTAGTTATTGAGTTATTTTATGTCAGAAATGAAACTTGCTGTTTTGCATCACCTTACTTAAAACTATTAGCAAAGGAAGTATGATTGTTTCTCGTATCTAGTATGTTACTAGTGACTAGTATAGTTTCCGAAAATTAATAATTCGTCTCAGATTTTTTTAAAATTTTGAATTAAAATATGTAATAGTTTATATTGTAATTAAATAGTTCATACAGACAGTATTTTGGATTTTACAATGCAAAGGAAAAACTTATCACAGTAAAAATATAATTTTTTGCAGACTGAAGATAAAAAAAAATTTAAAAAAAAAAAAAAAAAAACTAACAATTTCTAAAATTTTGGTGTATTTTTATTCAATTCCAAAAAGTTAACAAATGATACATACCTATATTTTTGATGAAACAAACTCAAGTACTCCCTTTCTTTAGGATTTGTTTTAATTAGGGCACTTGTTTAGGATTAGTTTTATTTACTTCGTGTTAAAATTAATATAAATAATATAGAGAGTTTTTCTGCTTCAGCCACATCTCCTTTCCCTCCGCGCCTGTAAGTGACATCGTATGTGTCTGTCCTTACTAAAGGTATCATTCTACTTTCTTTGATTCATTCTAAAATTATTCCTTTAAATTTCATAAAAAGGAATTCAAATTTTCAATTTTATGGATATCAAGGGGTTACACCTGTATATGAATAAATTTTTTTATTTTTTACTTATTTCTTTAAACCAAAATTATAATATTATCCAATTTGTTCAACAAATAAATTTATTACTACAAACAAAAACAAAAAAAAAAACGAATACAAAATCAAAACAAACAAGACTTTTAAAAATTTTTGAATTTTAAAATTTGCATAATTTAAAACTGTTTTTTACATGCAAACATTAAATTGTTATGCCTGGTTTGGTTTCTGGATATTTTCAGCATTCACTATTTCCATGAATTTTCTTGCATCTTAAAGATTTATACACTTAAATTAAACTTTAATGATTAATACTGTTAATAATTAATACTTTTTAATTAAAAAAATATTTTTCTAAGATTTTTTAAATGAAATCTAATGTTAATTTGAATTTTCAATTTCCTTAAAATGTACTTTAAAATTCTTACTTTTTTTGTATTGTACTTGTTCTTTTTAAAAGTAATGTTGCCGTGTATGTATATATAAACACTACTCTACATTAATGGAAAAGACAATTTCAGTTTTTGACATTTTTTAAAAATTTCTCAATAAATACAAAAAATAATTATTTTGTTAATTAAGATTAGTTAATGCGATTTTTCATACGTAGCAATAAAATTCAAGGCTTTCAGAGGTGTGAGAGACCTACAATAAAGTGTGAAAGAAAACAAGTATTTTTGAACACCCTATGCCAGAAAATCAAGCAATAATTTTTTAACTTCTATCGATTACTGTAGTTGTTATTTTTAATAAATGTAAGAAGTTTCGTAAACCTAAAGTAAATATTTATGGAGATACGGACATTTTAATAAAAAATTAATTTTTCCACCACGTTTTTTCGATATAACTTTATACATATTCAATGGAATTGAACAAAATTTTTGGAGCAACTTAAGATTAATTACAAAATTGTCAATTTAAAAAAATACCTACAAAACTCTAGAAGTTATGAGTATTTAAGCTAGTTGTTTTATACTGTGTATGCACAGAAAAAAGTTTTTTCATAATTTTGTAGTTATTTGGCAACTAATAAAAATAATTTGATTTGAATATCTTAAAAATTTAAAAAGTTTCAAGCAATTTTCCAAGTAGTTTTTGTATTTTTCAAAAGAAAGCTGAAAATGATCAGGGATTTTACACAATTTCATTTTGCATCATAAGGCAAAATTTAATAACAAATGATAATACTTTACAATAATCATCCGGAAACTAAACTTTGGTGGTATAGAGAGTAATAGAAAGTATACTTTTGGTGGTATAGGGAGTAATCCTCCACAATGCCGGTCTCATTTTTAATATAACTTATTTAATAGTATAAGATAAAATTTGTGTATAACCCCATACAGTTCTGAGCTTGAACTGGCTTAAATACTCATATTTTGCATAGTTTTTAATATATTGAAAATATTTTGTTACATTTGATATGAAACAAAAAAGATTTCATTTGCTAACAGGGCTAAGTTGTTGAGGACCTAAAAATTTGCAAAAAAAAAAAAAAAAAAAAAAAAAAAAAAAAAAAAAAAAACTATCAAATATAAAAAAAATTATGTACTTAAACTTTTTTTATCAATTTTTTTTAATTATAAATTTTAACTTGTGTTTTTAAATTAAATATAAAATATTCTAACAATTAAAATGAATATGCAAATTGTAGATGAAATAAATATAAATAAAGAAAATGATAAAGATAAATAAGAATTGATAAATTTTTAGTTACAATCTACAGTTTTGTACCATGAAAAAATCAGTTTGACATAAACACTTGTTATACGATTATATTTAATGTAACAAAATTCAATGCAAGATATGCACTAATTTATAAAAAAAAAAAAACATTTAATTCTGAAACAAAATTTTATCAAAGTTAAAAATATCTTTCAAAATTGATAAAAAAATTTATTAAAAAAAGACTAACAAATGGAAAAAAAAAGTCTTATGTATATGTCCTATAAAGGAAAAAATCAAAGAGTCCAAAAAATATATATTTATCATCATCCTAACTCTGCTAGTTAAGGAGATAAAAAGTATGCTTATTTCCAGACTAAAACAATGCACAATATAGAAACAATTATCTAAAATAGGACACTTCAGATAAAAAGTTCCTTACTGTTTCAAATTATTAAGTGATAGTGAGATTTTTTCCAAAGTTTATTAAGAGTAAATAAAAGTTATGTACACTTATGGACAGAAAATAAAATACTGGCATACATAAGGGCTTAACAAAATTTTTGATACACTATAGAGGTAGGTGAGTAGAGACCAAAGCAATGTGAAGATATTTCAGGACAAATTATTTGATAACTTGTAAACACCTAGGAGATGAAATAAATAAATTTATAACAAAATGTGTTATGCAAACAGAATTTCCATCCACAGCAACTGTTATTATACACAATTTGCAATTTGTGGACAAATCTTTTAGAAAAAAGGGTATCCAACATTTAATTTGAAATAATCATGATAAACAGATGAAAATTTAAGTAGGTTTCTTTTAGCATAACAGTTCTATTGAAAATAAGATTTCACTGATAGCTAATCCCATACCTAATAATTATTTTGAAAAAGACTGCATAAAACCTCAGTTGTTTGGGACTTTTAAGTTAAGGGGTTAATTATACCATATCAAGGTAACAGATTTGTAGCAAAACCTGTGTTACATTTTGAAAGTTTGAGATCAAAGCTTTTAGAAATTGTACAATTTGTATTCACACAAAATATGAATGAGCATTTATAGCAACAATTTTTAAGTAAAATAATGATTTAATAACATATTCATTACATACATTTTAATAATTTAACAGCATATTTATTGCACACATGAAAATTTTTAAAAAAATCTTTTAAAACATAATTTATTTTTTTAAAAAATTAAATTATATGACTTGAATTTAGTATGTAGTATGCAAATTAAAGCCTAGAACATTTTATGAATTTCATTATGAAAAAATAGAGGATACTAAAAAAAACTTCTACATCAACCAAATACTTAATGAATTTGTGATATAAATAAATTTGAATCAGTTATAAATGCTGTTTTATGATGAAAAATGATAATATTACAAACAGATAGTTTTCTTTGAAAAAGTATTCTCTTAATAAAGTGTAAACAATATTGACTTAATATACTTTAGGACTATTTGGTGGATCATATTGTACTATCCAATCAACTTCGGGAATGTCTAGGCCACGAGCTGCAACATCTGTACACAGCAATGCACCAGACTTTGCGTCACAAAATGACATGAATGTAGAAGTTCTTACACTTTGTTTCTGCTTACCCTATAAAAATAAAAAAGTGAAGATGGAATAAATAAAAAGGGAAAATCATTGAAGTAAAATTAATTTTTAAAAAAAAGTTGATTGCTTTTATCACACCTAAGTGAAAATAACAATAATATATATTAAGGCAATATTATTAAATTGTTAAGACTAATGGATGTTGCAACAGAAATTTTTACTTTTCTTATAGTTTGAGATGTAGTTAATGAATTCAAATATAATTTATTGGTATATTTTTATAGAAAAGAAAATTATAAGTATTAAACAACAAAAGAGTTAGCATAATTTATTTTAATGACAATACTAAAAACATATTCAAAAAATAATGAAGCAACTATATCTTCAAGATTTATCAGAAACATATTTGACACAGATCACGATTAATTCTAAGAACGATGGCAATATTGTTGCAGTAATAAGAACAAAAACAGCCCACTTCAGAAGTAAAAGAAGCATAGTATTGAAGAAGAAACATAGTTTAGTTAGTTTTGGAAATAACAATGAATTTTTGTATCTGTGGTTCCAATTACTTTTCTCTTTCACTGAATATAAAAAATGTGATGTAAAGACTTATAAGATCTTTGCAGTTTAGAGTGAAGACTGAAACATTTTTTATACCCAGATTTAGATTTTACTTATACACAAAAAATAAATAAACAAATTCTAAAAAAAATTTAGTTATCAAAAAATTAAAATTAACATCAAAACACATAAAATATTATGCTTTACAAAAAAATTTTGAGAATTAATGACTTTGAAAAAAAGTTTCTAATATTAAAGTATCTATTTAAATTATAATAAGTTTAAACTATTTCAACTAGTTAAAATTAATAAAAAAAATTAACAAAAGCAAAGTTGAAAGAAATGAAAGAATGATAAAGAAGCCTAGAAATTCAAACATAGTTTCATATCAATGTAACTAATTACACAAAAACAAGAAATAAATTTTGTTCCGAAAATGCCCATCACGAGAAAAAATTATAAAAAATTATTTTTAGCAAATATAATTGCTTCCAGAAAGAAAAGAACCTTTTTACTTGCCGCAAAAGCAACGACAATATTATTGGCCCGTAGAAAGTTTACATTTATTGTGTAATCAACACAATAGTTCTCAAATCAAAATATTGAGTAATCTACACAATAGTGCGACTCAAATTGATATAATCAGATAATATTTAGATTGATAAATATTTGACCGTTTTTTTGAAAGGTTTTACTTGAAGAATTTTACTATAATATCATAAAAATAGCAGGAAGTTCTGTATAAGTTTTAAAATAATTAATTAAAAAATTTCAAAAACTTGAAAATTATAAATATTTTTGAAAAGCTGTTTTATTGACAAAACTAAATACTTTTTTTATTCCATAAATAAAATAAAAAGCAAACATAATGCAGTGAATTCAAAGTGTTGGGAATATGAGAAGTTCAGAATTAAGGGAAAAATTACTAAATTCTGTTTAATGGTTTATGAAGTCCAATGTTGAGTAGAAATTGTAAAATTGTATAAGTTTGTCCTTATCTTACATATGTTTGAAAATGATGATATGAACAAAATAATTTTTCAAATAGGATTGTAAAAGTTTTCAGTTAATGACAAAAAGATAAAAAAATTCCTAAATTTGAATATGAAAATCATACAAGTTTTAAAAAGTAAGTAACTAAAATTTAATGCTGTTTTTAACATAATAAATTTACTGAAAACATTTGATTGAGTATTTAATTTTATAAATACTTACATGAATTGAATTTACAGGCAATTCTAGATAATTAAATAGCTCAAAATGAAATTTGACTGATTGGGTAGTACTAAAGAAAACCATGACCTTCTTTTTTTTGTTTTTCTTCAAGAACGTTAATAGAAGAAGCAATCTTTTCTCAGCTGGACACAAAATATAGCCCTATAATATTTGTGATTTAATTAAGAAATTCAGTACATATCACTTACATTATTCTGAATAAGACAAAGTAAAGAATGTGGAACACAAACATTAAGTTTTTTTCGTTACATTGAACTAAGTAACGAAAAAAACTAAAATGAGTTTTTTTTAAAAAAATACATGCAGTTGTAGTTCAATTATAGGCAGACATAATATTTCAAAGCTTGAAGAAAACCAATTTAAAACGAATGAAAGACAAAAAACAATGCAGCATCAAATTAAGCAATAACTAAAAATTGAGTAACAAATTAGGGTTCAGTAGAGATAATAGAAAAAAAGAAAAAAAAGATACACACCTAACATAACAATTGGATATTAATAACATGCCTTTTTAGGTCAAAATAAATATTTTTTCTTTAATTTCACTAATGTACATGTAATGTAATGTACATAAAGTTTATGAACGGCATGTTCATAAACTTCAAAAAAATTCAAACACAAAATTTAGGATTAAACAGAAGATACATACATTATGATTTAACAGAATAATGTATTTGGGCTGCTTAGATTCCAAAAAGACTGACAATCAGACTTAAAACAATAGCATGAATTATTCAGATTAATAAATGCTCCCACTGTCTGTTTTAAGAAAGTGGAGGTGCAGCCATTTAAGGAATTAAACTCTTTGAAAAAAAGTTTTTTTATTTTTATAGTAAATGCAAAATCTATCAAAGTATAACTATCAATTGAAAAAAAAAATATTTAACTTTTAAAAATATTGTAACAATTATTATTAAGTATTTACACTTGTTTCAAAGTAGGAAATTTTTTTCATCAAATATTTGGATTTTTTGTTTTTAGACATGCAAAAAAATATGCTTCTTTTGAATATTTCTCAAAATCATGCATTCTCTTTCTCTTCTTTAAAAAAAAATATTGTATCATTAGCAATCAGAGTCCAAATAGACAGACATGAGCTATTACTTTACTTTACTTGTAAAAAACGAAGCAGCACTTTAACTTCTCTTATCACCAAGCCGCTAATTTAAAAATATATAAATAAGACACAAACCCATTAATAAAAATTCATTTTATGAAAATATCATTTTCAATTCCCACAACTTGAGGGAATTAATTTTTTTAATCTCTCTAATAATTTTACAGCTGTCAGTTTTTAGAGCCTGTTTTATTTAATTATGATACAAGCTATTATGAAATGATAAAAGTTAGTTAAAAGTAACAAACAAACACAAGCACGAAAACTGCCTAAAAATATTTATTTGTTTAAATATTTATTTTTCCTATAATTACAATAGCATATTAAACTTAATTGTTAGTCATAAACAAAATAATAATGTGGCATAATCATATTTACTCAAGGGAAAAAAGCAGCAGTACAACAGTGCAAAACAAATTATGTAGCAAATATAAAATAGATAATTTATAACAGTATATTTGTTATAATTTAACACTTATGTTATATCAATAAGAAATTATAAGAAAAAAACCTTTTATTAAGCATTATAAAATCTAAGAGAGGGAATCATAAAAACACTTGACAAAATATTTTTTAATTTAGGGTGTTTGAAAAAATGAACAAAACCTGATTTAATCCTTCAATTGTAGCTTCTTTTTCGTCATCATCTATACCAATATACAAAGGTTGGTCTTTCATAGAAACTTTGATTAAATCCTCAGTTTTTTTGGAGAGTGTAGCACTAAAAAGGAGTGTTTGCCTCTTTTCTGAAAATTATAATACTTAAGTAAAAGGAAATATTTTATTATTAAAAATATTTCCATGCAAATGAAGTAGTAATACATACTCGGTAAAATTCGAATGATCTGTTTAAGATCTTCTTCAAATCCAGTATCTAGTATGCGATCAGCTTCATCAATTATCAAACACTTCAATTTTCTGTAGACAAATTTAGACGAGTTCTGAAAAAAAAAATTTTTTTTTTCAAAGACAGTCAAAAGAAGTAATTTTTTTATACAAACATTTCTATTTTCATATATTTAAAACTACACTGGTGTTCAAAACTTAAGCAACAAGTGCATTTTTTGTCATAACTCTACAAGAAATCATCCGATTGACATGAAATTCGAATATGATGTACATTATTTTGTACTTAAACGATGGTAAAAGAATAATGGCGCAGAGATGAATATATACTCGGTAAAATTCGAATGATCTGTTTAAGATCTTCTTCAAATCCAGTATCTAGTATGCGATCAGCTTCATCAATTATCAAACACTTAAATTTTCTGTAGACAATCTTAGATGAGTTCTGAAAAAAAATTTTTTTTTTTCAAAGACAGTCAAAAGAGGTAATTTTTTTATACAAACATTTCTATTTTCATATATTTAAAACTACACTGGTGTGCAAAACTTAAGCAACAAGTGCATTTTTTGTCATAACTCTACAAGAAATCATCCGATTGACATGAAATTCGAATATGATGTACATTATTTTGTACTTAAACGATGGTAAAAGAATAATCGCGCAGAGATGAATATAAAGCTTAAAGTAGGGTATAGAACAAAAAAAGGCTTTATTTGACATATAGTGGCATTACACATGATTGCCTGAAGAAGCGTAAGTACAACTGGCAGATGTTCCCTAGTATGGGAAATGCCCTCCCCTTATTGTAATTGTTGCTTGGCATCGTCTCTCCATGCTAAGCACCAGATAATCCAGTTCTTGGGGTAAACGTCTCCATTCCTGCTTTAACGCATCTTTCAGCTGATGGGTGTTACCGGGAGGATACTGTCGTGTCGCAAGACGTCTCCCTAATGCATCTCACACATGCTCTATGGGATTTAGATCTGGAGAGTAAGCTGGCCAATCCATTCGTGTGATATCTTCACTTTCCAGTAGCTCTTGCCCGATCATGATAATAGTCCCACGCAAAAAGTCAGCTACATGCATCCTCTGTATCATAACTATTTGATTATGGAACTGAGCAGCATATAGAATATTTGTAAACAGTTTGACTTTTTTTTTGCCACCATTTCTTATATAATCCTCTCTTACACTCTCGTCATTGTGACGTACTATCAGCATCATTTGATGGCTTCCTGTAATTTGCATATTATTCTTGAAAATTTGTGTGATAATTCAACAGGTGATATTTTCACTTCAGAATTAAATTTCCATGTGATTCTGAATTATCCTCAATTTATAGATATGAGTGTATATATCAAAACCTGCAGGATTTTATGCAAGCAATCACTAATATCCAAATGAGAATTAAAGCAGTACTGTTAAGCTGTAATATCAGGAGTAAACAAAAATACCATAAATTAATGCAAAAATAAAAAAAATATTTAGCTAATTTCAATGAAACAATGCTTTAAATAAGATTTAGGAAATTAACAAAATAATTAATATAATAATGCAACTTATATTTCAGTTGATTTGTAACTTTAAATATAATATAGGCAAAAAATATATTAAAAAAATAATAAACTGGATCTCAGCAGCCATTTTTAATAAATAAAATCGATCTAGATAGCTGCTAAATCTAAACGAAATCTAACAAATAAGATGCAAATGCAGGAATAAATATTTCAAACAGAGAAAGTACAGTTAATGAGCCATTTTTTATAAATAAAATACATCCTAATAACTACTAATTCTAAATTCTAGCAATGAGATGTGAATACCATGTGTCATAACTCCAAATTAAACCACCAAGAAGGAATAACATTTTCTGAGGGAAAAAAATTAATAGTTCAAACATGAAAAATATGATTAATTAACTTATTGTACCTTTCTAAAAAAAGGTTTACAACGATTGTGAATGCCTCCTTTTAAACCATGGAATTTCTTGTTGAGTTTCATATGACGGTGCAATATGCACTCCCTTTGTGACCATAGATCATGACCAACAAGGGAAGAAAAAAAAACCTCGGAGATTCTGTTACTTTTTCTTTTTACAAAAGAAATTTAAGAACCATCTAATTTTATTTTACGTGTGGAATAAAAAAAATAGTGGCCTAAATGATTTTGCTAAGACTTTAGTTAAATAAAGTACCATATATCTCCAAATGTAAGCCAAGATTTTTTAGAGAATTTTAAAAAACTAAAATTTGGAGAAAGCTCATAAACATCCACTAACTTTAAAAAATTCCAGACGAACATTATAAGCAGAAATACTTTTTCTTTTGTGGAGCAATAATGATAATCAGTAAACATCATGAAACAAAACACAAAATAATAACTGAAAATGGAATACCTAAATATAAACAGCACAGAATGAATTCAGGCTGACGAAACTGTTGTTTTTACTGGTCTTATATACACATAGCGATACTTATGGCAAATCTAGACTGATAAATTTGGTGATTGTTTATAATCAAGTTAACCCCCAAAATAATTTCCTATTAAGTTATTAGCATTAAAATTCGTGTTGTGCATAGTAATTGTATTATATCTGCCCCATTTATTTTTAAAATCAAATTCAAATGAAAAATCAATGTATACTACTTACATTTGTTTTGATTCAATAACCTCCACAGAAGTGCAATATGAATTTCATTTCTGAAAAACATTCATTAATTTTTCTTTCATAGCAGATAAACAACATAGGTGCATATTACAGCATGATAATTTTTAAGTGCTTTCTCAGCAAAAATTTTTTTTCTTTTTTTTTTTAAAAAATGTAGAAATTTTCTTACAAATTTAAACTCTATTTTCATTCAGAAAATACTTAAAATATTAGGGGAGCCCAATCTAAATTGCATAACAAAAAAGTGTTGTTATGTGTCTGGTGTTGTTGCTGAAGAATTAGACCAATAAATAATTGTAATACAATTTCATTTAAATGAAATAAAAGCAAAAATGAATCACACTAAAACTGACTTTAGATTAGATTTGCAAACTTTCGTTTTTGAAAAATATAGAAAGTATAAGGCTTGATGCAAGGAAAACGCATCATGCACACAACTGTTCACCATACATAGCTTAGCAGATAACATTAAGAAGCAGGGATTCGTCACATTTACAATAACATAGTCAACTCAAGTTTTAAATGTTTTTTGCTCTCAACAAAATACTTTGAAAGGCTAAAATTTCTTTTAGTAGAAGAAATTAAAAGCATTCTATAACTTTTGTTGGAAAATAACCAGACAATTTTTATACAAAGATGGGATATGTGGTTAAGAGACAGTAATAGAAAATGATTATTAATGAATAAATCTGAAATGCTCTGCAAAAAAAATTATTATTATTTTCCAGACACAGTTCTAAGATTATGTTATTTACATCTGAAATAACCCTTTGTAAAATTTCTAGTTAGATGAAAAGTAAATAAATAGCTTGAGAACAAAACTTATTGTTAGTAATATCAGTAACACAATCACTAATAAAAAAAAGTATTCTAATCAATTTGGTTCAGTAGCTCAGAATTCTAAAATGAGATCAACAAACATGGCTATTTTTATCCAAACATAGATTTCAATCACATGATTTTAAGGTCTTTTTCTGTGGAATGAATCCCTTTTGAGTTGCGTCTTCTCCTTCATCAGGAAATTTACCCAGAGTCAGTTTAATAATTGGATCAGTAACATTTTTTCTATAAATAGGAACCCACCTCCAGCGTTTTCATTACAGAAAAAAAAATGGGAGAGAATTTCTTATCCTTTCTCAAAAACTGGGAGAGATTTCAAAAAGTTAAGTGAGATTTCTAAAAATTAAAAAAAACAGGAATGGACTTGGAAAAAAAATTTTCTTTAAATATAATACATTTTTAACATCTTATAATTTCTAAACCATTGAATATTTTTGCTGCATCATCATATGGAAAATGTTCTATGTCTACTTTTTCATTAGGTTGCTCAAATGCCCATCAGTCAATCTTGCAATATTTTGTTTTAATTCGGTTTTGGGTGCTAAATGACCTTGCAACAGATGCTGAACTATTCGGAATCACTAATTAAATTTGTAGCATTGTGCACACACTTTCCTATCCTCTACATATGCTAGCATAGGCTTTTCAATTATTTCTGTTATAGAATAGTGAAGTTCGTTGAAGTCATTTCCATGTTTATACTTCTTGTTAGGTCTTCCAGCATAGTTTTCACAGACTTCAACTTTTACAAATTGCCGACAGGGAGTTTGGTAATTCATTAACAGCTAAAAATAGAGTTAGCTTTAAACAACTTATTATAAACGACTCATTTTTTTTCTCAACACTTGTTGTAGCTGTTTTCATATCTTTTTCAAAATGGCGGGAGACGAAATTTTTTTCCAAAATTCGAGAGATTCGCGGGCGAACTTCTCGCGTTAATCATTTTTTAATGCGAGAAAAAAAAATATGTGAGATTCTCGTGCTGTAGTGAAAACACTGACCTCCCTATTTTGTCAGATCAATCAATGATGTTTGGTTATTAAAATTTTCCGAACAATTCAGGATTATATTCAAATCACCAAACATCATTTACTTTCACCAGATTTATACAAAAGTTAGCATAACCATAAAAAGTAACATAAGTTATATAAAGAGCTCCAATTTATTGTCGTTTTTCATTATCTTAAATAGTTTTTGGACTTCTCAATTATTAAATTATTTGAAGATTTACTGCTGTCTGAAAATATTCCCAGTATAAAAAGAGAACACTTTCTGAATGTATTTCTTTGAACCATTTTTCTAACCACTGTGTATTTAAGACTGCTGTGTTCATGAAAAAAAAAATATGTGACACAAAGATAATCCTTAATTAGTAAAAACTGTTATAAAAATCACAGAAAATGTCTTTGAAAAATAATCAATAAACTTTCTTCTTACCTGTAAATGATCTAACAGTCTTCCTGGTGTTGCTACTAATATATTAACACCAATAGTTAATCTTTTTGCTTCCATCTTTCTATTAGTACCACCAATGATGCATCCATATGAAAATGCATGATATTTTAAAAGTTCTTGTAAAACTAGATTTGTCTGTATAGATAATTCTCGAGTGGGTGATATAATCAATACTCCAGTACCATCATCTGGTGAAAACTTAACTTTGCACAAGAGTTCAACAGCAGGAATGAGAAAAGCTAGAGTTTTTCCGCTACCTGTTTTGGCAGCCACAACTGCATCACTAAAAAAAAAAAAAAACAAAGTTTATAATGAATGAAAAATAATTACCTTTTTCTTCTATTAGGTGATTGAAAAAGTTTGTGCCTTTTTTAAAAACAAATTAAATAAAACATCATTGAAAATGTACCATCATTTTCTAAATGTCTCAACATTTTATTGTTTTTCTCTAAAGAAAGTTGCAAGAAGGATTTTGATTCTTTCTAGAGAAGGAATTTCTCCTTTTTCAGTCATTCAAATTATTTTATCGAGAGCAGAATACATGAAAGTCTTAATTTGACAAGTTCGGGAAGCACTTAATAAATGTATGGTAAAAATTTGTTTGTTTACTAGAACAAATTTGGCTAATTTGTTTGGATTTGATTATTAAATTGTTCAGTAAGTCACATATAGTATTTCTTCTCATTTAATAGTTGATCACATTCTATTGCAGTCTCACCAAATACATATCAGTTTGCCTCTTTAGATACAATTCTGATCTGTCATATTATTTTTCACTTCAATCACACACACACATACAAAAAAATAACCCTTTAATTTTCAATATGTTGGACAAATTTTCATACAAAAGAAAATTAAGTAATGATAAAGAATGATCTGGACTATTAAAATTTTCCTTTCTAGTTCAATTCATAAAACTGTTTAAAATACATAGACTAAAAGCAATCAATGTGTAAGATTAATTTATAGTCACCCTTAAATTTACATGCACGTATATATATGTATACTGTTACAATTTCATTAAAGTAAATTAAACTGAACATATTTATTTAAGTTTTAATATCTTAATATCTAATGTCATTTGATGATAAATATTATTATATTTTACTACTAAATATTAAAATTTATAACCTTATTGACTATCCATTTTACTCTCTATTGAATATCTTACTCAATAAAGTAAAAAGAAAAACAGAACCATCTTGGATAAATTAAACTAATAAGTAATTATTTTTTAATGAAAATAAAAACACGTCAATACTTAAAATCAGTAAAAAGGAGTTAAGGAGGTATTAAATAAATCAAAGAAAATGACAAAAGACTGGATAAGCATTACACAAATGTGAAAATTGTTTTAAGTAACAGGCTTTCAAGGAATTATGAATAAGGAGGCGTAATTTTAAATAAGGAGGCTCAGTTGATGATTTAAAATATTAATTTGAAAACGAATCAAATACCTGACCATTACTATTAAATATACAAACTTTAGTTCTTGTCAGTAAGAAGAAAAGAAATTTAATTTTAACTATTTTCTTATTTCAAGAGGTTTCTTTCATTACTTGGAAACAAAGAAATTTCTTCTGGGTGGGCCAAATCCTGATAAAAATACAACACGAATTAAGTTATTTTATTTCGCGGACTATTACAATTTATTTCGCATGGTATCAATGTGAAACTATCATATATATTTTCTTTTAAAAATTATTACTAAAATTTTCCGAAATACTAGTTAATCATTATGTTTAAAATTTCATAAACTATAAAATAAGGAATATACATTTTAAGGAATGAAAAGTTTTACATATGCAGACTGATTGCCTTCAGGGGAAGTTATTTAAACTCATGTTATTTAAATTTAATTAAGAAATTTAACAACAACCACTGAGCTTGAAAATTTCATTTTTTTGACATGAACATGCTTCAGTATGTATTCAAGCTGAAAAATAATTACCTGCCATTCAATAATCTGTTAATAGACCTAGCTTGAATATCTGTCATGTTATGGAAACCCATATCTGTCACAGCATTCAGTGTTTCTTCGCTAACTTTGCCATTTAATTCAGTAAAAGGAATTTCACTTAATCTTTCCATGACAAATCTTACTTTTTCACAGTAATACTTAGTTCTGAAAAAGAACATAAACTGAAATAATCATATCTCACCAGTACTCAGAATATTGAGCTTAATATGTCTATTAATTTTATGTTAAAAGAGAAATATATTTCAATGTATTTTTGAATTTCAGAAACTAGGACAGTAATTTAACTTTTTATTTTAAGTAGAGAAGAAATACTTTAAAAAAGAAATATTAATAAATAAAAGATCAATTGATCTACTTTAAAATCAAATCATCCAGTGTAATTGGATTCATTAAAAGCTATATTAAGAAATGATATAATAACATTCCATGGTTTCTTATTTAATTTTAAATGAATTAATCAATTTGCAAACTCACAAACTTTTTACAGAAGTTTCCGATCTGAATTATTCTTTGGAATAAAGTTTTAGTTACAATTTCATTTAAAAGAGGCATTAAATTACATCCTTACATAAATTATATTAAATTACATAAATTTATTTAGTATGAAATTGACTGACTGACTTAAGTGAAATGGTAGCTATTTTCTATTCAGTTGAAATTTTCTCATCTCTAAATAAATGAAACACAGCATGTTGTTTTGATTCCCCCGAGGACACTGTAAACAAAACAAGTACTAAATCAAGGCTGCAGTTAAATTTATTTCTTTATTTATTTTAATAAAAATAGTTTAAAAGTTTGATATTCGAAATCGGAATTATTTTGATTAAAATTCAATAATTATTTTTCACTGATTCCTTGTTAAAAATGTCCTCAAATAAATTCTTAGTTTTCGATTTTAGTAAATTATCAAACTAACTGCAACCCATATTTCTTTGTTTATATTTACTTGAGATTTATGCGTGGTCGCAATGGTCATGTCAATACATTTCAAATGATTTTTGTCGTGTTTCAACTAAAAAATTAATTTTATGACTTGTTTTAAAAGTATGTGTATGATAATAATTCAGTTTTTGTAAATTATTTGTGATTTAGTACTGATATATATGTAAATCTGAATTGTGTCTTCATAACTTCATTCGATTTTCCTTGTCCGCTTGTGTTAATTATTCTCCATAATTACAAATTAAACGATAAATACATTTTCCCCTTCCCAAAAATGTCCTCTAATTATAAATATTTGAATTTTATAAGCGTTAATTCAATTAAAGTTCTTCCCCACAATTTCTTATCGTCGGAAACATTACTATGTTATTTACCTTAGTAACAGTTTCTATTTTCTTGAGATTTGTATTGCTAACACTATTTTTTATAAACTATAAAATTTATTTTATCAATTATTTTGCGTATTTATGATTCTTTTGAAGTGAAAGAAAGAATGTAATATTTCGCCTAATCTGACTATAGAAAGAAGATTAGATGGTAATGTTTATGTATTAAAATCTTAGATTTAGTAAATAATGTTTTACAAAAAATTTAAAACCTCTTTCATTAGTGGATTTCTAACTTTTATCGTGCTTAGATCATAAATTTTATTATGTTGACATTTTTCAACATGTGTTATATGAATATCATTATAATCTCACAATAATTAATATGTTCCTTTTGATTTATCTAGCTTAAAAATTTGCAATGGAGAATCTGAGTAACATTAGTTTTGATACTCTTCAACAAAATGTGTCTGAAAATACCCTTAAAGCAGTCACTGACATGGGATTTGAACAGATGACTGAGATTCAAGCGAGAACAATTCCTCAATTACTTGAGGGCAGGTATATAACATTTCAATGCCTAAAATCTTCCTACTTCATAGATTCACAAAATTATTTAGCATATATATTTTACTCTAGTGATCTAGTCATATAATAAAATTATTTGAAGCTTTCTTATAATATAGCCTCCTATAACTAATTCTCATGTAACTTCTTATTATATTTTTATTTTATGATCTAAATTGTAGATTAATGCATTAGCCGATATAGTTTCCAAAACTTTGAAGCAAAAATAAAGTATCTCCCTTATAATAAATAAATTTTAGATTTAATGATGAGTGTTTAACTGTATATATATATCTGCTATTTGCAATATATAACTAGTTAAGTTCCTTATAAAATAAAGATAATGATTTAATACATATAGAATAATGTTTACTCATTATTATTGGATGTGATAATTATTAATAACGAAGCAATGCTGGAAATTTACAGGTGAAACTGTACTGAGCCAAAAAGCTTATGTCATTCCTTATAATCATTGCAGATTCAATTTAGTGTTCATCTGCAAATCACAAATATCAAAAGCTAAAAATAAGTACATAAATAAAAAATACTTTTCCAGAATTAACTAAAAATGGTTGCCATTCTCTTTCCTAAAGTTCTAAGGTCGTGGATATTTTTCAGGATACTTGTTTATTACATTAAAATAAATGTTTCAATGCTAAAATTTTATGATAACATTAAAAAGAAAAGCTTTCACAATGCTTGATGTTTAATGCAAGCAAACTGTTCCGATATATGTGTGTGTGTGTGTAATAACTTAAATTTGTAGATAAGGTTTAATTTCAATATTATCAGAATTTCCAAACATTGATTAAACAAGATTTTAAAAAAGTTTGCCAAAGATCAACACAAAGATGCTTTTAAAATGTTTTGTACAGCTGTGATTGAATACCGTAATAACTAATTCTGATTTACATCAAAGCAACAAGTCGTTAGAATTATGGCTGCTGCACGAGAACAGCATGTTTGTCAAATAGAAGCAATGAATTCTTTTTTAATTGGTTTTTAATAGCAATATTTCTGGTGATGCAGTTTTTATAGTTTTTAATAAAATTTATGAATTAAAAACAGAAGTTATGCCTCACAGGATTATGATACTTTGACTAAAAGATTTATCCATAAACCAGCTTTGATTTTAGGACAAATCTCACAGGTGATTATTTATGGTTAGATTCTACTAATTTATTTATGAGAAACACCATTGTATTTTCAGCACCAATAATGCTTAGTTAGTTTTGGTAATGGGTGCTACTGGTATTGTTGATATTGGTCCAGTTTTAATAGGTACCAAATATTTTAATATGGATAAAAAGAATATTAGTATAGCTCGAATGCTGTGCAATTTTACTATAGAAACTGTAAGGAGGCTTTTTATAGCCACTTTAAAATGGACAAGAACAGGAGAAAATCTCTTAATTGTGGTAAATTTTGACTCTGATGAGTTTCCCTCAGGCAAGAGCATCATGCCTAAATAATACTAAAGACAGTTAATCCTTATTTTAATTTGATAAACTATTAAAAATGTGTTTTTAATAGCATGAAGTCGCAAGAAAGGGCAAAATATAAAATTTTAAAAATTGAGATTATTTTGGCTTAATTTATTGTTTTTGCACACTTCGTTCAGTGTTTGTTATCGTATTATAGTGTTGTTCAGTACTGATTTATTCATTTAATTTTTATTTTCATCCCATACAAAGAAGGGTTATTCAACTATTATGCTAATTAAAGATCAGTTGGAAATTAATAATTGTTAAAAAGTTGCTTTCAACAAGAAAATCTACTAATAAAAAAATTTTAAACTTAATATTTCTCTATCATAATATGACCATAAATAAAAATGATGTATTGTCAATCTTTTATTTTTAAAGTTAAATTATTAAATGTGCAGATTGCTGACAATGTGAGTTTATTGATTTAAATCAGATGATTTTTATTTAAAGGAACTATAAATATATATATAGCATTTTATAAAAGGTTGAACAAAGATTTTATTGATCTTCATTGTTTTAAATGTAGCTGCAGATATATTGCTGGGTTAAAAGATTTTAATTTGAAATACAGTCGAACCTGCCTATCTCGAATCTCGCGGGAACGGGGAAAAAATTTGAGATAGAGAGGTTTCGAGATATACAGGTAAGTTTAAAAAATGAAATTCGAGCAGCAATGTTTAATTAAAAGAAACTTTAAATCATTTATGTTGTAAAGAATTTAATTATGATTACATATTAATCACATCTAATAAAAGTTTTTAACAGTCATACGCACCTCATAGGTAGTCTTTTAATGATTTCTGACGTCGGATTTTCTTTGATTCGATAATTTTTCGAATGTTGGAGAGAGCAGCGAACCCCTCGTGTCCAACGTTTTCTTGACATTCAAGAAAGTTTGTTAAAAGTTCCACAGCTTTTTCAGCTTCCTTTACTGTCACTTTCGGTGCTTCTATATGCTCTTCGTCTATTTCATTTTCGTCTTCGGAAATGCATCTGACATTATCGACAATTTCCGAATCTGTCAAAGTTCCACATGTGGCCAAGGAGTCATCCACTTGCAAAAATTCTTCAAAGGAAATGTTCACTTTTAATCCAGATTTTATTGCATTCCAATCTTGTGAATTTATTTCGATCATTTCTTCATCAGGGATATAAGTTTCCTCAGCTTCCTTTTCGGAAATTTCAGTCTCTTCTTCAATAATCCCCATCTCTTCTTCACGCTCATTCTTAAACCCAGCTTTTTTAAAACCATTTTGAATGGTCTTCTGTGTTACATTTCTCCATGCGTGGTCTGTCATTCTGATAGAATCCAGTACATTTATCTTGGGAAGGGTACTTCCTTCATCAATTGCATCTACGAGTTTGCGGATCAACTGTTTTCTGTAGTTAACTTTAAAACTTCTGATTACTCCCTGATCCATAGGTTGAAGCTTTGAAGTGGTGTTTGCGGGAAAATACTTAACACAAACATTTTTCAGTTCAGGCAGATTGTTATGCGCACTACAGTTGTCTATAAAAAGAATAATTTTTCTTTTTTTTAATCGCATGGATTTGTCTAAGGACTTTAACCAATTTCCAAAGATTTCACTCGTCATCCAAGATTTTTTATTTGCCTTGTATGGAAAAGGGAAGGATTTTACTTTAGAAAAGCATCTAGGCTTTTCTGAGCGTCCGATCATGAGAGGAGGAAGTTTCTCTGTGCCTGCTTCATTTGCAGCTAAGAGCAATGTCAAACGAGCTTTACTTTGTTTTCCTCCCCTGCATGCTTCATCTTTAAACATAGCAGTTTTGTCTGGCAAACATTGATAAAACAGTCCTGTCTCGTCAGCATTGAAAATATTTTTTGGCTCATCGCCTTTCACTAAATCAGGAATGTTTTTAATCCAGTCTTCGCATACACTTTCCGGAACAGAGGCACTTTCACCACAAAGTTTTCGAAAAATAATACCGTGCCTATTTTTAAAACTTTCTAGCCATCCGTTACTGCCTTTAAAATTATCTTCATGGCCAAGCTCTTTAGCAAAATCCTCAGCTTTTTGTTGCATTATTTGTCCACTGATAGGAATACCGCTGCTCCTGCATTGTGTAAACCATTTTAAAACACATTCATCCACGTCCGGAAAAGTGCATTTTCGGCTTTTTTTCGCATTCTTGTTGCTGCTATGAAATTTTTGCTCCACAGCTTCTCGATTCTTAATAATTGTAGAAAGAGTGCTTGCTGGTAAACCGAACTTCACCGCAACTTCGTTTTTTTTTCATTAATGGATTTCCGTCCAAGAATGTTAAAATTTTCATTTTTTCTTCAATGGAGAGAACATTCAATTTACGTTTAGCCCCTGCCATACTTAATCAAAATTCAATTGAACAATGTTTTAAAAAAGACTGCGACGCTCAAACCAACGACCTCCTAAAAAAATTCTACTGATAAAATGAATTTCTCTTTGCGTTGTTCTTATCCATGTGTGGAAACTGATGCCTAGTGGTGACGCCTCCTCATCAATCAACTTTTCATTGTCCGAATACACTCAATTGGTTGAAGAGTGTGGAGATAGTAATCGGAAATTCCAAGAAACGACCCCCCAATCTGCTCATTCTTACTTCCCATGGGGCTAAGGAATTTTTCGGTTCTTCTAATGTAGCTTGTTTGAACAAGTTCTGCTGTCCAGGCATCGGTTACGATGATGTACATTCTCCTTCAAAATTCGAGAAACACAGGTTTTGAAAGAAATTTTTTCGAGATAAACTTGGAAAAATACATTAAAATTAAATCATTAATGTCGGGAAACTAAGAAATTTCGAGAAATACAGGTTTTCGAGATAAGCAGGTTCGAGATAAACAGGTTCAACTGTATTACAATAGTCTTTGAGAAATGAGAGCTCTCAAAATAAAATAGTAAAAAAATGTGAAGACAAATTGAAAATATTTATTGTGGCATCTCTAAACTAAAATTTCTACTCTGATATGATCTTCATATTTCAGTAATATATTTCATATCTTCATTATGTTTGCATATATTTATGTACTCATGTATGTTAATTTGAATATATGTGTTTTTTTAAAAAATATTCTCTATACTGTTAAAACTTCGCTTGCATTATAATAATCTTAGTTTTTTAACAGTTTAAATCAGTTTAAGACAGTATAAACTAGTTTTTGATGTTAAAAAGCTCAACCCAGTTTATAATGATATATTTTGCATGTTAAAATCTTAACTATTGATTTATCATTTATAGTGATGCTGTAGTGTCTGCAAAAACAGGCAGTGGCAAAACTCTAGCATTTCTTATTCCTGCAATTGAACTTTTAAAGAAGCTAGATTTTACTGAAAGCCAAGGAACTGGTATTTTAATTATATCTCCTACACGAGAACTTTCAATGCAAACATATGGAGTCCTTCAAGAATTGGTAAAATATCACTCTTTCACTCATGGACTTATCATGGGTGGAACAAGTAGGCAATCAGAGGCTCAAAAATTGTCCAAAGGAATGAATATTTTAGTTGCTACACCTGGTAGACTTCTTGATCATTTAAAAGTGAGTATTTTGATGCTTCATGGATCTTTCGATCTTCTAAAACTTCTTTAATCCCAAAACCTTGGTAAACTAGTTTCCCATTTCTTATTTCTCCCCCTTTTTTTGCCTGTATTTTGCTTTGTATATTTTGAGTAGTACTCTAACTGCATGTCCAAGTTAGTGAAGCTGTAACCAAGACTTAAAACAGGTTTTAAAAGTTCCAGGACCCCCTTAAAAATTATTTTCATATTTTGGAGAATTTTCAAAAAGCCTTTATTCGAAAGAGTAATTTTTACATTTATGAGCGAATTCTTTTCAGTTTTCTTTTTAAAACGTAATTAAAAAGCACTACATTTTTTATAATTAATTTTGACTGGGCCGGATCCTGGAATAGTTACAAAGATCTTCCACACCTTGAGTACTAGGCTTAGCCGGAACAAAAGTTTTCTTGACACCGAGTAACAAAGCGCCTGCATTTGTTTAATTATGTGTTACACCGTAAGATCATCGATTTGAAAGATAATTTACTAAATTCATTAAATTATTGGATGTCCATATCAAGACATATTTTTTCTTTTAAAGGTTTATAGTCTTAATTAAGATCCTATTAAATTAAATTGAACTGGTTTAAGTAGAAAAGATGGTCTAGTTAAATAACCTCTTTTGGGCCACCTGTATAAGTGGGATATACATTTGTTTAAAAGGTAGGTTACTTAATGCTGCGAATAAGTCACTAGAAATAAAGGCATTTCTTTTTCATTCATACTCACACATTATTGCCAGGCATAATCAAGCAATTTCATCTATACATCATAGTTCAAAAGAGCTACTCTTTTGGTTTAAGAATTGCAAAAGTTGTATGTTTACGCAGTAGCACAATTGGGCTTCAACATGATCTGAACCACGCTACACTGTAAGGGTCACTATAATCGTGTTTGCCCTAAATTAAAATGGGAACCTTTTTCAGGAACATTCTAAATTATTTTTTGCGTGCAATTTCAAATTTAATAAATTGAAACATTGTCTCATATTTCTTTCCATACTAGAAATCGATTTTCCTTTATCCATTATGGGAGAAAATTGCTGCCTTAAAACTTCAGAACAAATAAAAATGCTTGTTTGCTTTATTGAAAAATCTTCTGAAACCAACTAATGCTTGACATTTTTTTCTGATAATGTGAAATTCCATTTCTTGCTTTAGTGTTTTTGATTTAATGTTAAACTATTGTGTGCTCATTTTTTTTTTATTTATTTATTTATTATTATTATCATTTATTTATTTTTTTTTTTTTTAGAATACCAAACAATTTTTGTACAGAAATTTAAAATGTCTGATAATTGATGAAGCTGACAGAATCTTGGACATTGGATTTGAAGAGGATATGCGTAGAATAATTCAAACTCTTCCAAGTAAATCTTAGTGTTAAATTCTCTTTTGTCATTATAAATAAAGTACAGTAAAAGGCCATTGCAACAGCAAATTACAATCAATAATCATTGTTTATTTCAGTAGTAAGCTTGCGAGAGAAATGACAGTGCATAATAGATATTTAGTTAAAATCATGGCATTCTTTTAAAATGTGTAATTAAGTTTCTAAAAATAACAGAAACTTTTTTCTTTTGGTAGGAGAAAAATTGCTTTATTTCCCACATTTGTTTGCTTTATTGATATAATTGATTCTGACTGTCAGAAATAAATAAAATTGTATGCCTTTTTCTCTGTATATTGTTGCAATAGCAGAAGAGTTGTGTTTAAATTGTTATAAATAAACCATTTTTGTGTCTTTAATGTTAGATGTTTTAACAACGGAACTGGTGGTAATTCCGTACTCCTTCTAATATGCCATACTCAATTTAGCCTTTTTTTGTAGTTTATTTTTGAATTTATTTATTTTACATTTTGAAAATGCATTTTTCGCTTCATTGCATTTTTCTAAAAAGTCCCAATAAGCTCATAAAATTTTCTTGATCAATTAATTTTGTTGTTTCTTTTACGTGTCTAGTTACTTGGATGTACAAAAAAAAAAAAAAAAAGATTCATTAAGTTAAGTACATTTTATTAGTAATTTTTATTAAACTGGAAGCATATTTTATTTCTTTATTTCATATTCAGAATATTGTTAAAAGTCTTGTTACAAAACTGGAGTCTTAACAGTTGTATTTGATGTATTATTTTTGCCATTTTTGAATAATTATTCCTGTTTCTTTATAATGTTTCAAAGATGTGTGTAATGGTTTTCCTTTAAATAATAAAATTTTTTTTCTCTTTTACCTAGAAAAGAGACAAACACTCCTTTTTAGTGCTACCCTCACGAAGAAAACTAATGATTTGATTAATGTAGCTTTGAAAAAAGATCCTCTTTATATTGGGGTTGATGAAGTAGAAGAGAAAGCAACTGTTGAAGGCTTAAAACAGGTAAACAAGTAGATGTATTATATATAGTAAAACTTCTGTTAACGACCACCTTTGTACAATTATAACCTCCCGAAAATGACCTTATGTTTATTATACTGACATATAGGCAGTGTTTTCACTGCAGAGCGAGAACGCGAGAATCTCGCATATTTTTTTATATTCTCGCATTAAAAAATGATTACCGCGAGAAATTCGCGCATTCTATAAACCAATTTCAAAATTCGCGAATTTCTCGCATTTTGAAAAAAATTTCTCATTTGCACCATTTAGAATAAAATCCGTTTCACTTTTCTTCCTGGTTCTTTTATTATTTTCAACATCTGCCCCATTATCTAGCTTCCCTATTTACCAGTATTGTTCAGAACCTTTAAGAACAACAGAACACCATCCTTCGGAACCACGGAACCTCTTTCAGAACGCATTTCTCTGCAACCACGTGTTTACCGTAGGTAAGGTTTCTTCATGTAAGATGTTCAAACTTTTTGCTCGTTAATGTAAGATGGACAAATACCTTGTAAAGCCAATATCTTCTACTCCGAAACGGACAAATGAAAATGAAACAAATGTGGGTAGAAACGATCAAAACGAAACAAATACGCATTTGAGCAACCTAATGAGAATAGCTGATGAAAAAGTAGATGTAGAACATTTTCCATATGATGATGCTGCAAAAATATTCAATGCTTTAAAAATTAGAAGATGTTAAAAATGCATTATTATTAAAGAAATGATTTATTTTTTTTAAGTCTCTTGTTTTTTTTTTTTTTTTTTTTTTTTTTTGAAATCTCACTTAACTTTTCGAAATCTCACCCTGTTTTTGAGAAAGGGTGAGAAATTCTCACCCATTTTTTTTCTGAGATGAAAACACTGTATAGGTTTCATGGAATAGGTTCCATGGTATTCCATAGGTTTTATGGAAAACCTTTGAAAGAAAATTTCTGAACAACATTGACTTATTGCTAGTGTAAATTTTTTATCATGGTGTGTCTTAGTCAATTTTTTCAAATTCTTCATCTACAATACTTATCTACAATAATTTTAACTGATCACTACTATACATATAGATAAGTCAATCACAGTTATGACAGTTCAATGCACATAATTTGCGGTTATTATGGGTTGTCTGCAAAAATCACTGGGAATCTTGTTCTAACTTTCACAATGAGGGCTAATTTTTGATATGTCATTGGTCAGGTTTCAACTAATAGCCATTTATAAAAATTGCCTGCACTTGCAAGCAAAAAATAATGTGTACTTTCCCCTGACCAGTGTTGGTTAAGCGATTTCATTTTTTTCCCTTCATGTTTTAAATATTAGAAGAATGGATAACTTTAATAGAATTCTGATTAATGAATAAGCGAAAATTACATTTAAATATTAAAAAAAAGTTATTTATAGTAAAAAAAAAATATTATATGCTCATGAAAATTAGCTTCACTATATGGCTGTCCAAAATAGCAAATCGATGCCATTTTTTAAAAAGTGATCGTTGTAATAATGATAAAAAAATAGTAGGTAAGTTAACTATTTATTTGAGTCATCTTGTTTGTAATTATTGATTTTTTTTTTTCTTTTGCATTATTGTTTGATGCTGTTTGTAATTCTTTAACAAAAGAATTTTAAGAAATTCACATATAACTCCAAATAGCAGTGGCCTCTTAATACCTGTCACATAGGCACAGTCCTATTAGGAACTGTTTTTCGGAAGTTTTATTGCATGATGGCTGCTCTTAAATGCTTCAAATTATTAATCAGTAAGTAAGTCGAATATCAAAAGTATTAGCCAAATTTCAAAATTCTTAACCGGGAGCAAATCTTAAAAGAATTTTATGATTGATTTTTTCCCCATGGAAAACTTCAGATTAAAATACAAATTTACAACAAATTGAATTATTTTATAAAATGCAAATTCAAATCAAGAGTCATTTTGTAGTGGGGGAGGAATAAATGAGCAATGAATGGGTGAGGGGATGAAAATATTAATGCTTTATCATTAGACTCGAGCAGTAATATTAGTATAAGGATAAGCATAAAGCATGTTATTGCATATGTTATCACAGGAAAACATATTTTCTGTAAGAACAGTTAGATGACAATATGCATCTTGCTACCACTAAATTTTTTTTAACACAAACAGTAGGGCAAAATTTTGTCACATTGGGATCAGCAGCTAATGTAGTGATCAGTATTTTACAGTAGTTTGCCTCATGCTTACATAATCTTTTTTGTTGCTTACATTATCTGAACTAATTGGATCTGTGTGGGTGCTGCTACTCTTCAGTCTTAGGAACTTAAATCAGTCTTGAGAAAAAAATGTCACCAAATTTATGATTTTTTCACATTTGGTGAGGTGCCGAATGCTTAGCACAGGGCCTACTATATATGTATATATTCACAAGGTGGCCACCCACCTGGAAAACCTGGAATTATCAGGGAATTTTTTGTATACTGGAGAAAACCTGGAAATATCAGGGAAATTTAGATAAAAGCCTGGAATTTTAAAGAAAAGCTGGAAATTTTTTCTTTGGTAATTTTTTTAATTTTACTAATTTTCTTAATTTAAATTATTTCGTCCATTATCCCACTTTTTTTAAACGGAAATGTATCACCAAACAGTTTAAATATCATCAACTTTGCTTGCATCATGCTTGATACTTTGCTTGCATCAAAATTTGCTCCATTACAGTGTTAAACTGGAATGCCACATAAAATTCTCCCATGGTTGCTAAACGATTGTAGAAACCTTTGACCGCTATGAGACTGTGCAATTTAGATAAGATTCTGGTGGAGGTGGAAAAAGGGATTAGGATATTAGCTTCTGTTTTTAAATTCTGTCCTTGGGCTGAATCCATTTATGGCTCAAGTTTGTTCTGATGCTTTGGTGGTAATTCTTTTTTTCTATTTTGACAAAATGTTTTTATATTTTTAACTTCATAAAATTCTCCAAAAATTAGTTGGTTATAATTTAATTATAGTAGATTTTGTATTGCACTCTTTTTCTGAAAGCTTTTCTACTCCCATTCAAAGAAATCTGTGAATTATTTTTTCTCAGCAAACCAACCAATCGCACATTTTTTTACAATAGCTAACAGCAATGTTTGTCGACAAATCGTTACAATTGTTGCATTAATGCTGATTTTTTTTAATTTCATTTGAACCTTTTATAACATATTTTAATTTTTAAAAAAAGTTTTTATTAATTTTACTCCTTTGTTGGTCAATATATGATTTTTGATTCAAAATTTTGTATCAAAACATTAAAAAATAAATAATAAATCTTGCCAAAATAAATTATTTTTTTTCAAGATGATATGTTTAAAAAATAACATTTTGAATAAAATATTTCATAATATAGACACTTTTCTTGTACACATCCTACACTTTATACGAAAAAAGAAATAAAAACGTGGAAATTTTAAGATTTTTATCTGGAAAACCTGGAAAAATCAGGGAAATTTGAAATCTGATTTGAGTGGCCACCCTGATTCATGTTATGGAAAGGAGCTATTAATCTGTGAAAGGGAAAAAGATAATAAATAATGATAAAGTGTATTATGCTAATTGAATTATATTTTTATTTTGTATATTTTCTTTGATACAAAATTCAACCTTTTAAACTAATTGAACAGTTCCTAATATAACTGTTTGCTTTTAATTACCTATGTCTTTTTTTTTCTTCTTAAATTGCTGTTTAGCTTTTTCATAAAATGTCTGCTATGTGCTATATAATCCTTAGCTTTTGTAACCCCAATAGCACTTTTAAGAGCCCCCTTTTTTATATTTGATCCACCCTAAAAGTAGGGAATATATTCAGAGAATTGTTTTATTCATTTGCATTTGGTTATAATATATAATGTATATATTTTATTTTTTGATGATTAGGGCTATGTAGTTTGTTCATCAGCTGAAAGGTTTCTTCTACTTTTTACATTTTTAAAGAAGAATAGAAATAAGAAGATGATGGTGTTCTTCAGCTCTTGTTTATCTGTCAAATTCCACAATGAACTGTTCAATTACATAGATTTACCTACAGTTTGCATTCACGTGAGTAAAAACTGTCATATTACATTTGTTTAGGTTTGGAAATGTAAAATAAGTTTAGAAGCTTTGATGTCTTGAAGCAGAATCAAAAGACCGAATTTTTTTAATGGTTTTATATTTTTATTTATTATTATTTATTTATTTATTTATTTTGTAGCTTTTGAATGTTTGACTAAGGTATTATTAAATGTATTTTTTTATTGTTATTTTACAAATCTACGCAAAATATGAACATCTTCATTATGTATGTTTTATATGTTGTGACGTTTTTCTGTATAGAAAATTCCCCAAGGATTCTAAGAACACTAAGCACAGCAAATTATTTTTTTCTTTTAACTGTAACTTAGTTATTTTAAAAAGTTATTAACTTTACTGGACTAAAAAATGGGTTTTAATAACAAACCAAGATTCATTGGGTATCTAAACTGTCATGAGATGCTTAAAAAGAGTTTTTATTGTTTTTAAAGTCTTTACTGATAGTCTACCAATCTAACCTTTAGTAATAGAAGTAATCTAATCAATGAAGCTGGTGTTTAAAAACAGAATTATGAAATTACCAGAAATTATTAATTAATAGAAAATCCAGTTCCAGAAGTTTAAATTTATACAGATGTTTATGTACATTCTTTCTTTTATGTTTTTGTATATTATAGTAATCAAAAAGCATATTTTTTTCCCCCTTTTAAAGTATATAGTGTATTTAACATGTTATTTTTGTTTTGCTTAGCTAAAAGTAGACAATTAATATTATATTGAGATGAGAAATACTACTTTTTTTAACATTTGAATTGTTTTCAGTAATCTGATTTTTATTTTTTAACTTTGCCACTTTTTCCAGAAAAATGTCAATTTAAGTGTTTTTCAAAAATTTATCTGAGTTTCTAATATAATAATTATATTACACAAATATTTCTGTTCTTTTTTTCTTTATAATCGATAGATTTTTATAGGAGTAAGGAAGTGATGTGGCATAGTTTTAACTTGAAAAGTACATGTCATATAAATTTTTTTTCCCTTCACTATCAATTATTTTTCATGTGTCAAATTACAAATATTCCTTCATTATTTTATCCAGAAATTTTTATAGTTTTCATTTTACTGTTCTAAGAGTTCTGAACTGAAGCAAAAAGCACTATTTTAATCTGTATCAGTATCTCTTTGGTTAAGTATATTATATAACAGTTCAAAAAATAAACTACTGTTAATTGTAAGGGAAAATCAGTCAAAGTTGATCGAAATTTTTACATACCTGCCAAGTCTCTCTCTTTTTTTTCTTACTTTTTTTTACGAAGCATAATCCTTTTTTACTTATTTATAGGGAAAACAGAAGCAAAGCAAAAGAACATCAACTTTCTTCAACTTTTGTAAAGCAAAATCTGGTATTCTGCTATGTACCGATGTTGCGGCCAGGGGCTTAGACATACCTGAAGTTGACTGGATTGTGCAATATGATCCACCATCAGATCCAAAGGTAAAGATCAATCAATAGAAGTGTTTTCTTTAAATTGTTTTTTTTATTTTTAGGGTGGCCCATTGTCCCTGTTTTTTAGAAGAGATAAATCACCCATTTTGCAGAAATGTTGCCATCTTAACTTCTCCCCTTAAAACAAGATCTATTGGAAATACCCTTTAATTTAATCTAAATGCTGTAAATGTCCATTCTTCCATAGAATCTTTTTCATATAATTTTATTTTCTCTCTTTTTTTCTTTTCATTTGGAGCATTGATAAATAAAAACAGTGAAGATTGTTTTTATTTGCATGTATAATTAGCCCTCATGTCATGCTATGCTACCCATATAGTTACCACTAAAAATTACTTTACAACTGGTAATGTACTGAAGTATTTTCAGAGGAAATACTTCACTTATTAACGAATACGTTTTTTTTTTAAATATTTTATATTCAAGTGAATTTTATAATTTTGTTAAAATAATTATTTGTTTCAATAATTTTATAAAATTAATAAGGCTTAATATATATTATAGGATTTTTTTATTGATGGCTGAATGTGTCATACAGTACATTATATTTCACTTAATTATTATTCATTAAATATGATAGTTAGCATTAAATTTAAATTTAGTGAAAGCTTCTATACACTTTTTAGTTGGGGAAAAATTGGATTAATTCCTCTTTAGCATTTCTATTAACACAATTTTATTTATTATTATTTTATTTTTTTTTCGATCATGCTTACTTGCCTTAAATTAAATTGACAAAGAAATTTAAGTTTTATCTGCTTGTTGGGGTATTTAAAAAAATATTTTATTATTTATGATCTCAATGTCTTTAACGACTGCCTCAAAACAAATGCAAACCTTTTCCGAAGATTTTCATTCGAGTAAACCTCTAAAAAATTTCTTTCTGCACAATGATATCATTGCTAGGGTGAATTTTGTCTCACAATTTTTCACAGTCGAATATTTTAACTTTTTTTTTTCATTTAAATTTAGAAATGTTAATTTTTTCTTTTTGTAAATATTGGGGAAACTTTTTAAGAAACATTCTAAAACTGGTAAATGACAAAGGTGCATAATCATAATGTTGGAGCTATTAACCTTTAGACGTATAGAAGATTTTACAATCTTGTTCTTAGCACGATGCAAAATGTTGCTTAGTTTCTTTCAAAAATGCACCACGGCAACAGAAGCAGGTTCATCCCAATTTTTGATATAACAGTCTGTTTATCTTTAGAGGCAGACTCAAAATTACAATGTTAGAGAGTTGAATATTAAAAACTGCTTTTCCATTAACTGCTTTATAAATTGACTGTTAGCAGGTGATAAATTAAAATAGTTGTTTAAACTGCACGTTTTGTTCATGGTAATGCAATGCATTTAAAAATTACATTTTTATATAAATTTACAATGACTCAATACATGTTTATTTTCAGGCTGTATAAGCTTATTTAATATGCTTTTTGATGTTTATATGTATTTTTACTCTAAAATTCTTTTTTTCTCCCAAAATATAGGAATATATTCACAGAGTTGGTAGAACTGCTAGAGGTGAAAATAAAAACGGACACGCTATACTCATACTTAGACCAGAGGAATTAGGTTTTCTGAAGTATTTGAAACATGCAAGAGTTCCAATTCAAGAGTATGATTTCTCAAAATCAAAAATTGCAAATGTTCAGAATCAGGTATTAATTTTCGATCTCAAGTAGTTCTGAAAAACTATCATTTTAATTGTATTTTTGTAACTCATCATAATCTGTTAATAACATAAATCTGCTTTTATATTTATGTATAAACTAAAGTTTTAACCAACTTTTAACTAATTTGTTACCTAATTTAATAATAATATATATACCTATATAAATAAAATATACTCATATAAGCTTATGTTAATAAGCTATGCTAATTCATTCTAACATACTTTATTCAAATTTTTTTTATATATATATATACACACAGTTTGACCTGTTTATCTCGAATCTCGTGTGAAGGGCTAAAAATTTGAGATAAAGAGGTTTCGAGTTATACAGGTACTTTAAAAAAAGTTAATTTAATTAAGAAATTTGATTAAAAGTGCTTTAATTGTTTTTAGTTGAAAAATACAGGCATTTCTGTATATTAAGTATACTACATATATCTATTTACATTAAAAAAAAAAAAAAAAATCATACTTTTAACCATGAAAATAATAATTTTAAAGGTTTTTGATGTCTAACATTCTTTGTTTGTTTTATTGTTTTGGCATTTGTGCTCGCTTAATTAGAAAATTAAAAAACAGAGATTTTGAAGGGGAAAGAATTTCGAGAAAGACATAGAATATACATTGATTTTAAATAGTAAATAAATGTAAAGAATTACATCGAATGAATAGACATCGTGATTCCCATTAAACTGATTCTTGATTTACGAATCGGAATTCATATAAAGTGTTCTACGAATTGCGGTTTAACTGAAAGTGATTTATGAATCTCATATTAAATATTACTTTGAAGTGATTTGCAAATTACTCATCAGAATTTATATTAAGGTATTTTATGAATCACACATGATTTTCAACAAGTGATTTTCACTAATCTTGATTTCAATTAAAGTTATTTCTGAATCATAACGTGATACGTATTTAAGTAAGTTCAGAATCATGCCTCACAATTCTCATTCTATTAGTTTACAAATCACTCATTGCGATTCACAAAAGAGAGATTTAAGAATTACCACCCACAATTCTCATCAAAATGATTTAAGAATCACGCATAACTGTTCTATATTAAGCACCTTTCGAGTCACAAATTGCAATTTGCATCATAACGATCACTATTCACATGAAAACAGTTAGCTAATCATGCAACAGAATTCAAATTTAAGTATCTCACATTGTGATTTATGTGTTATTAGTTCGTGCGTTTTGTATAATTTGCTATTCATATTATTCTGATTTAAGAAACATGCACCGCAATTCAATTACAAATCACACATTGTGATACATGTTTTACGCAGTCTTCGAGACTTACTTCACCTTTCTTATAATTTTGATTTACATATAGTACATCTAGATTTGTATAAATGCAATTTAAAAATTAATCTTGGTGAAAATTACACGTATTCACAAAATTTTAAAAATCACGCTTCACATTCCTTGGATATATTTTACAGAAAATAAAGTTCAGTAAGTCTTAGTTATCTGTGAAATATTGCTCTACAATAGATTTTATTATGTTCAAAATACATTACTGATATTCTGAAATAACAAATTCGAAAATTTGATATTAAGATTGAAACAGATTTTGATAATTTATCCTAGATTATCCTAGATTTTGATAATTTATCTAATTATATACATTTCCTGTAACCTAAAATTTGATCTAACATATTAAAAAAGTATTTATATTTTAATAACCGTGCTATTACACAAACTTCATTTATTATTTACTATGCTCGTTTAATGTAATCTGCATTAAACATTCATTCAGTTTCATTGATTCTAATTCACTTCATTAAATTTCTTATGAAGTTTCACTGATGCTAGTTTTAAATGTTGGCTAGTATCCTATGTCAATTGGAATTTTTCAAAGTGATTTGAAACAGCAATGTAACTATCAACCATTTGTATTATTAGCTGATAAACTTAATAAATAATTTTTTTTGTCAAATAAGCATTGTGATTTAAAAATATATAATTTCTACTTCTTCGTAATTGTAGTATCTGGTTGACATGTACTTTAGCATATAACAGTATTATCAAATAAATCCTTGAAAGTCATTGAAAAGTCCTTGAATTTTTTTTTTAAAAATTGAATGGGAACCCTGTTCTTTTTCATTTATAAAAATTTGATTTATGAAAAACTTGCTTAAATGCTTTGTATAGTTAAACTTACAGTGTTTGCGCTGAACTCTAGTTAACTTCAGTACCAGAGACAACTAATGAAAAAAAAAAAAAATAATATCAGATAGCATTCATGCCTTTTTATATTTTGAATGAAAAACGAGATTCCATTATTTAACATCAATGGTCACATTCTTTCTTTTTTTTACCTTCATAATATTGTGTTTAAAAATTAGGATTTTAAAACCATTGTGAGCAATAATTCCCAAAATTTAAATTTATGTATCAGATGTTTCCAAAACTTCTAAATCAAATTTAAGATTTGTGCTCTGTAATTGTAGTATCATTTTCAAAAAAGAGAATTTTTAAAACCATGTGAAAAGCCTTAAGAGTAGCTGCATATAAGAACCATCAAAACTTTGAATTTTATTGGAACTAGCTTAAATTGAATGCATCTCGAAGTGATCCTGCCAAATTTAAAATTCCTTATTAAAAGTATAAGAATTTTGAAAGTTATCGACTTGCAATGAAATTACCACTTTTATTTCAGCTAAATATAAGTTAAATGAGGTAACAAAGCAAAGATTCCACACTGAATTAATAATTCTTTGACTTTGGAAATAAATATTAAAGGCAGTCTTTATGAACCACCATGTATTTTATTTCTTTATATTTAAATAAATTTCTTGGAAATTTCACATTTTGTTGTCTTTAAATATAAATCAAAATGTATGTCTAAGAAACTAAAATATTTAATAATAGTTATATTTGCTATAAAAGTATTTATCTGTTAGTTGGATATCAAACGAAAATCCCAGCACCAGAGTAGACACCAAATTTTTTTTTACAGTATTAGGACTTATTGAAATTATAAATATGGCTGACTCTATATGTTTACAATTTCATACTTACTGCATGAATTGATTGTAAATATTTGTTTAATTTTACAGTTGTTAATAAAATATGAAGAAAATAAGTATATTTAAAAAGTAGCTGGAGTTAAAATGTTTTAAAAACATATTGTATTGCTAATATTGATAACAAATTTTAGAGATTTAGAAATACGCACAAAATAATTTTGTAATGTTATTTTGCTTCTGTATTTTTCAGCTGGAGAAACTTATTACAAAGAATTACTTTCTTCAAATGGCTGCAAGAGATGCTTACAAAAGCTATGTTTTAGCTTATAAATCTCATCATATGAAAACTGTTTATGATGTGACAAATCTAGATCTAGCTGCTGTTGCGAAATCATTTGGACTCACTGTACCTCCTTTTGTTAAAACTTAAAGTTTTAAATAAATTATATTGTTTTTATTTAACAACATTTCACTTAGTGCAAGCAATAGTACTAATTGCTGGTATCTACTAAGTATCTTGTAGCTCAGTTACAAAAATTCCCGTGTGGGCGCAAACCCTTATGTGTTAATCAGCAATACATGTTGGTTTATAGTTCAAAAACTTTAAAAATATGTAAAAATTAATATAAAATTAATACATTTATTGGAGAAAGATCCACAGGTTAATTTAAAGGGAGTAAAATTTGAAATAGATGAGTGAATTTCATGAAGGAAATTGCAATTGAAAATTACTCTTATTTTCTAACAGAGATTGATTATATAATAACTAACGGGTAACTGATTAAAGATTCTTGAATTACTGCTTCAGTATTAAGTCAAGAAAATTACTTCACACATTATTTACAGTTTTTTCAGACATTTTTATGCTTTAATTAGACTAAGGTTTCTAAAAAGATATTATTAATAAAATATATAGATTTTTTTTCCTCATTGCCTTAATGTTTTTGTTTACACTATGCATTGTATACGAACTAACACAAGCATTGCTGAGGAAAAAGGCAGACCTTTACAAAAATAAAGAAAGAGTTAACTGCTCAAAATTAAAAACAAAAAAAAGCTTGTTTTCTTTAGATATTTTTTTTAAAGCTACAAAAACTATTCACAAACAGCTGTATTTCATAACAGTGTTAGATTAGTAGCAATGAATGTCCTGAATTCCAGAGCTGATTGTGCTCCGAAAAAGTCCGGATTTTTTGCTAATCGCTATTTGGAGGTTTCTGGAAATCCAAGGTCCAGGAGTTTCAAGAAATCGATTACATTTATGTTTAAAAATTCTTGTACGTTTATTTAGAATTATTAGAATTAGAATTTATACTTGATATATTTTTCATTTGCAAATATTTTTTGTGGAAGAATAATAAACGTGATTAAAGATAAAAGTAAACTTATACATAATTATTGATTTAAATTATGCTACATATAATTTATTTAGAATTTCATGTTTTGATTTGATGCCTTAAATTTATAAAGACATAAATTTTTTTGAAATGCGTCATTAATGATTTTTCTTAAGAAATTTTCAGGATTTATGAGTAGGGCTCACAATCACCCCTGGAATTCGGAATACTTAAAAGAGGTTTCATTGTAATCTCGCAACTCATATATTAATTCAATGATTCATTCTCAAAGCTATTTTCTTTCTCCAATGTCTGATGAAATAACTAATAGTAGATATTTTTCTTGCCAAATGTAACAAACAATAGATAATTTTTTTTGCCAAATTCTGTATATTTGCTGGAACTTTTAAGAGACTACAATGTTCCCTGATACTTTTCTTTCCCCAAACAAAGTAGTAAAAAATAGACTTTTATAACCGATACTTTTATTTATTAATTTTTTTTTTTTATGTACCGCATCGTAGATTTTGTTCCGTTGAAGGAAAACTAAATTTATATTCATTTTGCTTGCTCTTTCTTTATTAGAGGAGGAAAAATTGAAAGCAAGCTGTTCACAATACCGAATAAAGCTTTTCAGTAATAAGTAGGCGTTTCCCTTTCTAGCATACCTCTGAGTTTTCTGATGTCAAAAGCTTCCAGCATAGAGTAAAAGTTTCTCTTTAAACGACGAAATAAGACAAAAAATGTGGAACGCTTCACGATTTTGCGTGTCATCCTTGCGCAGGGGCCATGCTAATCTTCTCTGTATCGTTCCAATTTTAGTATATGTACTGCCGAAGCAAGTACACTAGAGGACTGGTTAGAGTTTTCTTATATACTATGCTTGAAGTAGAAATATATTAGAGTGGTAGCCGTTTTTGAATTATTTATTGGGTTTCTTTCTTCGGCGAAGCCCTAGACAGGAGAGCGGCGCATGCGCGTGGACTTTGAGAAAAACATCTCCTCAGTATCGCGCGAGACTCGTGTCTCTTTCATTCAGCTCGAGCAGAAAATGATGGTACGAAGAAATAAGATCTATCTCTCCTTCGACAGCGTAGCTGCGGCAAGAGCCGGATAGAAAAGTTCCGCCCACCATCTTCCCGAATTCTTTTCTTAGTTTTATAACCCCACCGTTGGATGGGGTTCCAAAAATTGAGTCAAGCTCATTAAATTGTTCCTCTCCACGGTAATCTTTAGTAAAAGGCGAAAGATTAACTCGATGGATGAAGAGAAACCAGAGCATGTGAATGCCATATTTCAGTTTTTACATGTAAGATTTTAAAAAGAACAAAAAGTGGTACCTTCGCTTTTTCGAAATTGCGCACACTATCTAATTAACGTGCAATGCCCCCTCGTATCGCTATGTGGATTTATTCTCTTTAGCTTGCGATTCTATTTCGGAAGAAAAAAAAATGAAGGAGATAGTAACTCTTTTCGTCACGGTCCTCCCTTCAAATTGCGCGACTTGTTAAAATAAGTTTATAGAGCAAAAAGCTATACGTTACTTGAGATTCGCTTCATGTAAGATTCGCTTCATTCGAGCTTACCTGAACAACGCAAACTTGTTTGAAGTGGGCGTAAAGAGTAAGCCGAATGAGAGAGAAATAATATTGTCATTTGCGTGTCTGCTTTTTATGTAATTATTTGTCGCATGATAATGCCATCCTCGGGCTTCAAACCCACTGCTCGGCAGTTGGAAGCATTACCACGGAACCAACATAGCACAGCTATGCTATGGACGGGGAGGATCCTTCAAAATAATGCAAACATTTCTCTCATAATTTCAGTGGTAGATATCTAAAAAGTAAAAGTTGTAAGTACTAATAATAATGTTGTGTCGGATGGTGACTGAAATTCACGATGAGGTTAATGAGGATTTGAGATAGCCAACAACACGGGCAATTAATCTCAGTTGCATTTGTCGAGCACACTGCAAATTCTGTATATTTGCTGGAACTTTTAAGAGACTACAATGTTCCCTGATACTTTTCTTTCCCCAAACAAAGTAGTAAAAAATAGACTTTTATAACCGATACTTTTATTTATTAATTTTTTTTTTTTTTATGTACCGCATCGTAGATTTTGTTCCGTTGAAGGAAAACTAAATTTATATTCATTTTGCTTGCTCTTTCTTTATTAGAGGAGGAAAAATTGAAAGCAAGCTGTTCACAATACCGAATAAAGCTTTTCAGTAATAAGTAGGCGTTTCCCTTTCTAGCATACCTCTGAGTTTTCTGATGTCAAAAGCTTCCAGCATAGAGTAAAAGTTTCTCTTTAAACGACGAAATAAGACAAAAAATGTGGAACGCTTCACGATTTTGCGTGTCATCCTTGCGCAGGGGCCATGCTAATCTTCTCTGTATCGTTCCAATTTTAGTATATGTACTGCCGAAGCAAGTACACTAGAGGACTGGTTAGAGTTTTCTTATATACTATGCTTGAAGTAGAAATATATTAGAGTGGTAGCCGTTTTTGAATTATTTATTGGGTTTCTTTCTTCGGCGAAGCCCTAGACAGGAGAGCGGCGCATGCGCGTGGACTTTGAGAAAAACATCTCCTCAGTATCGCGCGAGACTCGTGTCTCTTTCATTCAGCTCGAGCAGAAAATGATGGTACGAAGAAATAAGATCTATCTCTCCTTCGACAGCGTAGCTGCGGCAAGAGCCGGATAGAAAAGTTCCGCCCACCATCTTCCCGAATTCTTTTCTTAGTTTTATAACCCCACCGTTGGATGGGGTTCCAAAAATTGAGTCAAGCTCATTAAATTGTTCCTCTCCACGGTAATCTTTAGTAAAAGGCGAAAGATTAACTCGATGGATGAAGAGAAACCAGAGCATGTGAATGCCATATTTCAGTTTTTACATGTAAGATTTTAAAAAGAACAAAAAGTGGTACCTTCGCTTTTTCGAAATTGCGCACACTATCTAATTAACGTGCAATGCCCCCTCGTATCGCTATGTGGATTTATTCTCTTTAGCTTGCGATTCTATTTCGGAAGAAAAAAAAATGAAGGAGATAGTAACTCTTTTCGTCACGGTCCTCCCTTCAAATTGCGCGACTTGTTAAAATAAGTTTATAGAGCAAAAAGCTATACGTTACTTGAGATTCGCTTCATGTAAGATTCGCTTCATTCGAGCTTACCTGAACAACGCAAACTTGTTTGAAGTGGGCGTAAAGAGTAAGCCGAATGAGAGAGAAATAATATTGTCATTTGCGTGTCTGCTTTTTATGTAATTATTTGTCGCATGATAATGCCATCCTCGGGCTTCAAACCCACTGCTCGGCAGTTGGAAGCATTACCACGGAACCAACATAGCACAGCTATGCTATGGACGGGGAGGATCCTTCAAAATAATGCAAACATTTCTCTCATAATTTCAGTGGTAGATATCTAAAAAGTAAAAGTTGTAAGTACTAATAATAATGTTGTGTCGGATGGTGACTGAAATTCACGATGAGGTTAATGAGGATTTGAGATAGCCAACAACACGGGCAATTAATCTCAGTTGCATTTGTCGAGCACACTGCAAATTCTGTATATTTGCTGGAACTTTTAAGAGACTACAATGTTCCCTGATACTTTTCTTTCCCCAAACAAAGTAGTAAAAAATAGACTTTTATAACCGATACTTTTATTTATTAATTTTTTTTTTTTTTATGTACCGCATCGTAGATTTTGTTCCGTTGAAGGAAAACTAAATTTATATTCATTTTGCTTGCTCTTTCTTTATTAGAGGAGGAAAAATTGAAAGCAAGCTGTTCACAATACCGAATAAAGCTTTTCAGTAATAAGTAGGCGTTTCCCTTTCTAGCATACCTCTGAGTTTTCTGATGTCAAAAGCTTCCAGCATAGAGTAAAAGTTTCTCTTTAAACGACGAAATAAGACAAAAAATGTGGAACGCTTCACGATTTTGCGTGTCATCCTTGCGCAGGGGCCATGCTAATCTTCTCTGTATCGTTCCAATTTTAGTATATGTACTGCCGAAGCAAGTACACTAGAGGACTGGTTAGAGTTTTCTTATATACTATGCTTGAAGTAGAAATATATTAGAGTGGTAGCCGTTTTTGAATTATTTATTGGGTTTCTTTCTTCGGCGAAGCCCTAGACAGGAGAGCGGCGCATGCGCGTGGACTTTGAGAAAAACATCTCCTCAGTATCGCGCGAGACTCGTGTCTCTTTCATTCAGCTCGAGCAGAAAATGATGGTACGAAGAAATAAGATCTATCTCTCCTTCGACAGCGTAGCTGCGGCAAGAGCCGGATAGAAAAGTTCCGCCCACCATCTTCCCGAATTCTTTTCTTAGTTTTATAACCCCACCGTTGGATGGGGTTCCAAAAATTGAGTCAAGCTCATTAAATTGTTCCTCTCCACGGTAATCTTTAGTAAAAGGCGAAAGATTAACTCGATGGATGAAGAGAAACCAGAGCATGTGAATGCCATATTTCAGTTTTTACATGTAAGATTTTAAAAAGAACAAAAAGTGGTACCTTCGCTTTTTCGAAATTGCGCACACTATCTAATTAACGTGCAATGCCCCCTCGTATCGCTATGTGGATTTATTCTCTTTAGCTTGCGATTCTATTTCGGAAGAAAAAAAAATGAAGGAGATAGTAACTCTTTTCGTCACGGTCCTCCCTTCAAATTGCGCGACTTGTTAAAATAAGTTTATAGAGCAAAAAGCTATACGTTACTTGAGATTCGCTTCATGTAAGATTCGCTTCATTCGAGCTTACCTGAACAACGCAAACTTGTTTGAAGTGGGCGTAAAGAGTAAGCCGAATGAGAGAGAAATAATATTGTCATTTGCGTGTCTGCTTTTTATGTAATTATTTGTCGCATGATAATGCCATCCTCGGGCTTCAAACCCACTGCTCGGCAGTTGGAAGCATTACCACGGAACCAACATAGCACAGCTATGCTATGGACGGGGAGGATCCTTCAAAATAATGCAAACATTTCTCTCATAATTTCAGTGGTAGATATCTAAAAAGTAAAAGTTGTAAGTACTAATAATAATGTTGTGTCGGATGGTGACTGAAATTCACGATGAGGTTAATGAGGATTTGAGATAGCCAACAACACGGGCAATTAATCTCAGTTGCATTTGTCGAGCACACTGCAAATTCTGTATATTTGCTGGAACTTTTAAGAGACTACAATGTTCCCTGATACTTTTCTTTCCCCAAACAAAGTAGTAAAAAATAGACTTTTATAACCGATACTTTTATTTATTAATTTTTTTTTTTTTTATGTACCGCATCGTAGATTTTGTTCCGTTGAAGGAAAACTAAATTTATATTCATTTTGCTTGCTCTTTCTTTATTAGAGGAGGAAAAATTGAAAGCAAGCTGTTCACAATACCGAATAAAGCTTTTCAGTAATAAGTAGGCGTTTCCCTTTCTAGCATACCTCTGAGTTTTCTGATGTCAAAAGCTTCCAGCATAGAGTAAAAGTTTCTCTTTAAACGACGAAATAAGACAAAAAATGTGGAACGCTTCACGATTTTGCGTGTCATCCTTGCGCAGGGGCCATGCTAATCTTCTCTGTATCGTTCCAATTTTAGTATATGTACTGCCGAAGCAAGTACACTAGAGGACTGGTTAGAGTTTTCTTATATACTATGCTTGAAGTAGAAATATATTAGAGTGGTAGCCGTTTTTGAATTATTTATTGGGTTTCTTTCTTCGGCGAAGCCCTAGACAGGAGAGCGGCGCATGCGCGTGGACTTTGAGAAAAACATCTCCTCAGTATCGCGCGAGACTCGTGTCTCTTTCATTCAGCTCGAGCAGAAAATGATGGTACGAAGAAATAAGATCTATCTCTCCTTCGACAGCGTAGCTGCGGCAAGAGCCGGATAGAAAAGTTCCGCCCACCATCTTCCCGAATTCTTTTCTTAGTTTTATAACCCCACCGTTGGATGGGGTTCCAAAAATTGAGTCAAGCTCATTAAATTGTTCCTCTCCACGGTAATCTTTAGTAAAAGGCGAAAGATTAACTCGATGGATGAAGAGAAACCAGAGCATGTGAATGCCATATTTCAGTTTTTACATGTAAGATTTTAAAAAGAACAAAAAGTGGTACCTTCGCTTTTTCGAAATTGCGCACACTATCTAATTAACGTGCAATGCCCCCTCGTATCGCTATGTGGATTTATTCTCTTTAGCTTGCGATTCTATTTCGGAAGAAAAAAAAATGAAGGAGATAGTAACTCTTTTCGTCACGGTCCTCCCTTCAAATTGCGCGACTTGTTAAAATAAGTTTATAGAGCAAAAAGCTATACGTTACTTGAGATTCGCTTCATGTAAGATTCGCTTCATTCGAGCTTACCTGAACAACGCAAACTTGTTTGAAGTGGGCGTAAAGAGTAAGCCGAATGAGAGAGAAATAATATTGTCATTTGCGTGTCTGCTTTTTATGTAATTATTTGTCGCATGATAATGCCATCCTCGGGCTTCAAACCCACTGCTCGGCAGTTGGAAGCATTACCACGGAACCAACATAGCACAGCTATGCTATGGACGGGGAGGATCCTTCAAAATAATGCAAACATTTCTCTCATAATTTCAGTGGTAGATATCTAAAAAGTAAAAGTTGTAAGTACTAATAATAATGTTGTGTCGGATGGTGACTGAAATTCACGATGAGGTTAATGAGGATTTGAGATAGCCAACAACACGGGCAATTAATCTCAGTTGCATTTGTCGAGCACACTGCAAATTCTGTATATTTGCTGGAACTTTTAAGAGACTACAATGTTCCCTGATACTTTTCTTTCCCCAAACAAAGTAGTAAAAAATAGACTTTTATAACCGATACTTTTATTTATTAATTTTTTTTTTTTTTATGTACCGCATCGTAGATTTTGTTCCGTTGAAGGAAAACTAAATTTATATTCATTTTGCTTGCTCTTTCTTTATTAGAGGAGGAAAAATTGAAAGCAAGCTGTTCACAATACCGAATAAAGCTTTTCAGTAATAAGTAGGCGTTTCCCTTTCTAGCATACCTCTGAGTTTTCTGATGTCAAAAGCTTCCAGCATAGAGTAAAAGTTTCTCTTTAAACGACGAAATAAGACAAAAAATGTGGAACGCTTCACGATTTTGCGTGTCATCCTTGCGCAGGGGCCATGCTAATCTTCTCTGTATCGTTCCAATTTTAGTATATGTACTGCCGAAGCAAGTACACTAGAGGACTGGTTAGAGTTTTCTTATATACTATGCTTGAAGTAGAAATATATTAGAGTGGTAGCCGTTTTTGAATTATTTATTGGGTTTCTTTCTTCGGCGAAGCCCTAGACAGGAGAGCGGCGCATGCGCGTGGACTTTGAGAAAAACATCTCCTCAGTATCGCGCGAGACTCGTGTCTCTTTCATTCAGCTCGAGCAGAAAATGATGGTACGAAGAAATAAGATCTATCTCTCCTTCGACAGCGTAGCTGCGGCAAGAGCCGGATAGAAAAGTTCCGCCCACCATCTTCCCGAATTCTTTTCTTAGTTTTATAACCCCACCGTTGGATGGGGTTCCAAAAATTGAGTCAAGCTCATTAAATTGTTCCTCTCCACGGTAATCTTTAGTAAAAGGCGAAAGATTAACTCGATGGATGAAGAGAAACCAGAGCATGTGAATGCCATATTTCAGTTTTTACATGTAAGATTTTAAAAAGAACAAAAAGTGGTACCTTCGCTTTTTCGAAATTGCGCACACTATCTAATTAACGTGCAATGCCCCCTCGTATCGCTATGTGGATTTATTCTCTTTAGCTTGCGATTCTATTTCGGAAGAAAAAAAAATGAAGGAGATAGTAACTCTTTTCGTCACGGTCCTCCCTTCAAATTGCGCGACTTGTTAAAATAAGTTTATAGAGCAAAAAGCTATACGTTACTTGAGATTCGCTTCATGTAAGATTCGCTTCATTCGAGCTTACCTGAACAACGCAAACTTGTTTGAAGTGGGCGTAAAGAGTAAGCCGAATGAGAGAGAAATAATATTGTCATTTGCGTGTCTGCTTTTTATGTAATTATTTGTCGCATGATAATGCCATCCTCGGGCTTCAAACCCACTGCTCGGCAGTTGGAAGCATTACCACGGAACCAACATAGCACAGCTATGCTATGGACGGGGAGGATCCTTCAAAATAATGCAAACATTTCTCTCATAATTTCAGTGGTAGATATCTAAAAAGTAAAAGTTGTAAGTACTAATAATAATGTTGTGTCGGATGGTGACTGAAATTCACGATGAGGTTAATGAGGATTTGAGATAGCCAACAACACGGGCAATTAATCTCAGTTGCATTTGTCGAGCACACTGCAAATTCTGTATATTTGCTGGAACTTTTAAGAGACTACAATGTTCCCTGATACTTTTCTTTCCCCAAACAAAGTAGTAAAAAATAGACTTTTATAACCGATACTTTTATTTATTAATTTTTTTTTTTTTTATGTACCGCATCGTAGATTTTGTTCCGTTGAAGGAAAACTAAATTTATATTCATTTTGCTTGCTCTTTCTTTATTAGAGGAGGAAAAATTGAAAGCAAGCTGTTCACAATACCGAATAAAGCTTTTCAGTAATAAGTAGGCGTTTCCCTTTCTAGCATACCTCTGAGTTTTCTGATGTCAAAAGCTTCCAGCATAGAGTAAAAGTTTCTCTTTAAACGACGAAATAAGACAAAAAATGTGGAACGCTTCACGATTTTGCGTGTCATCCTTGCGCAGGGGCCATGCTAATCTTCTCTGTATCGTTCCAATTTTAGTATATGTACTGCCGAAGCAAGTACACTAGAGGACTGGTTAGAGTTTTCTTATATACTATGCTTGAAGTAGAAATATATTAGAGTGGTAGCCGTTTTTGAATTATTTATTGGGTTTCTTTCTTCGGCGAAGCCCTAGACAGGAGAGCGGCGCATGCGCGTGGACTTTGAGAAAAACATCTCCTCAGTATCGCGCGAGACTCGTGTCTCTTTCATTCAGCTCGAGCAGAAAATGATGGTACGAAGAAATAAGATCTATCTCTCCTTCGACAGCGTAGCTGCGGCAAGAGCCGGATAGAAAAGTTCCGCCCACCATCTTCCCGAATTCTTTTCTTAGTTTTATAACCCCACCGTTGGATGGGGTTCCAAAAATTGAGTCAAGCTCATTAAATTGTTCCTCTCCACGGTAATCTTTAGTAAAAGGCGAAAGATTAACTCGATGGATGAAGAGAAACCAGAGCATGTGAATGCCATATTTCAGTTTTTACATGTAAGATTTTAAAAAGAACAAAAAGTGGTACCTTCGCTTTTTCGAAATTGCGCACACTATCTAATTAACGTGCAATGCCCCCTCGTATCGCTATGTGGATTTATTCTCTTTAGCTTGCGATTCTATTTCGGAAGAAAAAAAAATGAAGGAGATAGTAACTCTTTTCGTCACGGTCCTCCCTTCAAATTGCGCGACTTGTTAAAATAAGTTTATAGAGCAAAAAGCTATACGTTACTTGAGATTCGCTTCATGTAAGATTCGCTTCATTCGAGCTTACCTGAACAACGCAAACTTGTTTGAAGTGGGCGTAAAGAGTAAGCCGAATGAGAGAGAAATAATATTGTCATTTGCGTGTCTGCTTTTTATGTAATTATTTGTCGCATGATAATGCCATCCTCGGGCTTCAAACCCACTGCTCGGCAGTTGGAAGCATTACCACGGAACCAACATAGCACAGCTATGCTATGGACGGGGAGGATCCTTCAAAATAATGCAAACATTTCTCTCATAATTTCAGTGGTAGATATCTAAAAAGTAAAAGTTGTAAGTACTAATAATAATGTTGTGTCGGATGGTGACTGAAATTCACGATGAGGTTAATGAGGATTTGAGATAGCCAACAACACGGGCAATTAATCTCAGTTGCATTTGTCGAGCACACTGCAAATTCTGTATATTTGCTGGAACTTTTAAGAGACTACAATGTTCCCTGATACTTTTCTTTCCCCAAACAAAGTAGTAAAAAATAGACTTTTATAACCGATACTTTTATTTATTAATTTTTTTTTTTTTTATGTACCGCATCGTAGATTTTGTTCCGTTGAAGGAAAACTAAATTTATATTCATTTTGCTTGCTCTTTCTTTATTAGAGGAGGAAAAATTGAAAGCAAGCTGTTCACAATACCGAATAAAGCTTTTCAGTAATAAGTAGGCGTTTCCCTTTCTAGCATACCTCTGAGTTTTCTGATGTCAAAAGCTTCCAGCATAGAGTAAAAGTTTCTCTTTAAACGACGAAATAAGACAAAAAATGTGGAACGCTTCACGATTTTGCGTGTCATCCTTGCGCAGGGGCCATGCTAATCTTCTCTGTATCGTTCCAATTTTAGTATATGTACTGCCGAAGCAAGTACACTAGAGGACTGGTTAGAGTTTTCTTATATACTATGCTTGAAGTAGAAATATATTAGAGTGGTAGCCGTTTTTGAATTATTTATTGGGTTTCTTTCTTCGGCGAAGCCCTAGACAGGAGAGCGGCGCATGCGCGTGGACTTTGAGAAAAACATCTCCTCAGTATCGCGCGAGACTCGTGTCTCTTTCATTCAGCTCGAGCAGAAAATGATGGTACGAAGAAATAAGATCTATCTCTCCTTCGACAGCGTAGCTGCGGCAAGAGCCGGATAGAAAAGTTCCGCCCACCATCTTCCCGAATTCTTTTCTTAGTTTTATAACCCCACCGTTGGATGGGGTTCCAAAAATTGAGTCAAGCTCATTAAATTGTTCCTCTCCACGGTAATCTTTAGTAAAAGGCGAAAGATTAACTCGATGGATGAAGAGAAACCAGAGCATGTGAATGCCATATTTCAGTTTTTACATGTAAGATTTTAAAAAGAACAAAAAGTGGTACCTTCGCTTTTTCGAAATTGCGCACACTATCTAATTAACGTGCAATGCCCCCTCGTATCGCTATGTGGATTTATTCTCTTTAGCTTGCGATTCTATTTCGGAAGAAAAAAAAATGAAGGAGATAGTAACTCTTTTCGTCACGGTCCTCCCTTCAAATTGCGCGACTTGTTAAAATAAGTTTATAGAGCAAAAAGCTATACGTTACTTGAGATTCGCTTCATGTAAGATTCGCTTCATTCGAGCTTACCTGAACAACGCAAACTTGTTTGAAGTGGGCGTAAAGAGTAAGCCGAATGAGAGAGAAATAATATTGTCATTTGCGTGTCTGCTTTTTATGTAATTATTTGTCGCATGATAATGCCATCCTCGGGCTTCAAACCCACTGCTCGGCAGTTGGAAGCATTACCACGGAACCAACATAGCACAGCTATGCTATGGACGGGGAGGATCCTTCAAAATAATGCAAACATTTCTCTCATAATTTCAGTGGTAGATATCTAAAAAGTAAAAGTTGTAAGTACTAATAATAATGTTGTGTCGGATGGTGACTGAAATTCACGATGAGGTTAATGAGGATTTGAGATAGCCAACAACACGGGCAATTAATCTCAGTTGCATTTGTCGAGCACACTGCAAATTCTGTATATTTGCTGGAACTTTTAAGAGACTACAATGTTCCCTGATACTTTTCTTTCCCCAAACAAAGTAGTAAAAAATAGACTTTTATAACCGATACTTTTATTTATTAATTTTTTTTTTTTTTATGTACCGCATCGTAGATTTTGTTCCGTTGAAGGAAAACTAAATTTATATTCATTTTGCTTGCTCTTTCTTTATTAGAGGAGGAAAAATTGAAAGCAAGCTGTTCACAATACCGAATAAAGCTTTTCAGTAATAAGTAGGCGTTTCCCTTTCTAGCATACCTCTGAGTTTTCTGATGTCAAAAGCTTCCAGCATAGAGTAAAAGTTTCTCTTTAAACGACGAAATAAGACAAAAAATGTGGAACGCTTCACGATTTTGCGTGTCATCCTTGCGCAGGGGCCATGCTAATCTTCTCTGTATCGTTCCAATTTTAGTATATGTACTGCCGAAGCAAGTACACTAGAGGACTGGTTAGAGTTTTCTTATATACTATGCTTGAAGTAGAAATATATTAGAGTGGTAGCCGTTTTTGAATTATTTATTGGGTTTCTTTCTTCGGCGAAGCCCTAGACAGGAGAGCGGCGCATGCGCGTGGACTTTGAGAAAAACATCTCCTCAGTATCGCGCGAGACTCGTGTCTCTTTCATTCAGCTCGAGCAGAAAATGATGGTACGAAGAAATAAGATCTATCTCTCCTTCGACAGCGTAGCTGCGGCAAGAGCCGGATAGAAAAGTTCCGCCCACCATCTTCCCGAATTCTTTTCTTAGTTTTATAACCCCACCGTTGGATGGGGTTCCAAAAATTGAGTCAAGCTCATTAAATTGTTCCTCTCCACGGTAATCTTTAGTAAAAGGCGAAAGATTAACTCGATGGATGAAGAGAAACCAGAGCATGTGAATGCCATATTTCAGTTTTTACATGTAAGATTTTAAAAAGAACAAAAAGTGGTACCTTCGCTTTTTCGAAATTGCGCACACTATCTAATTAACGTGCAATGCCCCCTCGTATCGCTATGTGGATTTATTCTCTTTAGCTTGCGATTCTATTTCGGAAGAAAAAAAAATGAAGGAGATAGTAACTCTTTTCGTCACGGTCCTCCCTTCAAATTGCGCGACTTGTTAAAATAAGTTTATAGAGCAAAAAGCTATACGTTACTTGAGATTCGCTTCATGTAAGATTCGCTTCATTCGAGCTTACCTGAACAACGCAAACTTGTTTGAAGTGGGCGTAAAGAGTAAGCCGAATGAGAGAGAAATAATATTGTCATTTGCGTGTCTGCTTTTTATGTAATTATTTGTCGCATGATAATGCCATCCTCGGGCTTCAAACCCACTGCTCGGCAGTTGGAAGCATTACCACGGAACCAACATAGCACAGCTATGCTATGGACGGGGAGGATCCTTCAAAATAATGCAAACATTTCTCTCATAATTTCAGTGGTAGATATCTAAAAAGTAAAAGTTGTAAGTACTAATAATAATGTTGTGTCGGATGGTGACTGAAATTCACGATGAGGTTAATGAGGATTTGAGATAGCCAACAACACGGGCAATTAATCTCAGTTGCATTTGTCGAGCACACTGCAAATTCTGTATATTTGCTGGAACTTTTAAGAGACTACAATGTTCCCTGATACTTTTCTTTCCCCAAACAAAGTAGTAAAAAATAGACTTTTATAACCGATACTTTTATTTATTAATTTTTTTTTTTTTTATGTACCGCATCGTAGATTTTGTTCCGTTGAAGGAAAACTAAATTTATATTCATTTTGCTTGCTCTTTCTTTATTAGAGGAGGAAAAATTGAAAGCAAGCTGTTCACAATACCGAATAAAGCTTTTCAGTAATAAGTAGGCGTTTCCCTTTCTAGCATACCTCTGAGTTTTCTGATGTCAAAAGCTTCCAGCATAGAGTAAAAGTTTCTCTTTAAACGACGAAATAAGACAAAAAATGTGGAACGCTTCACGATTTTGCGTGTCATCCTTGCGCAGGGGCCATGCTAATCTTCTCTGTATCGTTCCAATTTTAGTATATGTACTGCCGAAGCAAGTACACTAGAGGACTGGTTAGAGTTTTCTTATATACTATGCTTGAAGTAGAAATATATTAGAGTGGTAGCCGTTTTTGAATTATTTATTGGGTTTCTTTCTTCGGCGAAGCCCTAGACAGGAGAGCGGCGCATGCGCGTGGACTTTGAGAAAAACATCTCCTCAGTATCGCGCGAGACTCGTGTCTCTTTCATTCAGCTCGAGCAGAAAATGATGGTACGAAGAAATAAGATCTATCTCTCCTTCGACAGCGTAGCTGCGGCAAGAGCCGGATAGAAAAGTTCCGCCCACCATCTTCCCGAATTCTTTTCTTAGTTTTATAACCCCACCGTTGGATGGGGTTCCAAAAATTGAGTCAAGCTCATTAAATTGTTCCTCTCCACGGTAATCTTTAGTAAAAGGCGAAGATTAACTCGATGGATGAAGAGAAACCAGAGCATGTGAATGCCATATTTCAGTTTTTACATGTAAGATTTTAAAAAGAACAAAAAGTGGTACCTTCGCTTTTTCGAAATTGCGCACACTATCTAATTAACGTGCAATGCCCCCTCGTATCGCTATGTGGATTTATTCTCTTTAGCTTGCGATTCTATTTCGGAAGAAAAAAAAATGAAGGAGATAGTAACTCTTTTCGTCACGGTCCTCCCTTCAAATTGCGCGACTTGTTAAAATAAGTTTATAGAGCAAAAAGCTATACGTTACTTGAGATTCGCTTCATGTAAGATTCGCTTCATTCGAGCTTACCTGAACAACGCAAACTTGTTTGAAGTGGGCGTAAAGAGTAAGCCGAATGAGAGAGAAATAATATTGTCATTTGCGTGTCTGCTTTTTATGTAATTATTTGTCGCATGATAATGCCATCCTCGGGCTTCAAACCCACTGCTCGGCAGTTGGAAGCATTACCACGGAACCAACATAGCACAGCTATGCTATGGACGGGGAGGATCCTTCAAAATAATGCAAACATTTCTCTCATAATTTCAGTGGTAGATATCTAAAAAGTAAAAGTTGTAAGTACTAATAATAATGTTGTGTCGGATGGTGACTGAAATTCACGATGAGGTTAATGAGGATTTGAGATAGCCAACAACACGGGCAATTAATCTCAGTTGCATTTGTCGAGCACACTGCAAATTCTGTATATTTGCTGGAACTTTTAAGAGACTACAATGTTCCCTGATACTTTTCTTTCCCCAAACAAAGTAGTAAAAAATAGACTTTTATAACCGATACTTTTATTTATTAATTTTTTTTTTTTTTATGTACCGCATCGTAGATTTTGTTCCGTTGAAGGAAAACTAAATTTATATTCATTTTGCTTGCTCTTTCTTTATTAGAGGAGGAAAAATTGAAAGCAAGCTGTTCACAATACCGAATAAAGCTTTTCAGTAATAAGTAGGCGTTTCCCTTTCTAGCATACCTCTGAGTTTTCTGATGTCAAAAGCTTCCAGCATAGAGTAAAAGTTTCTCTTTAAACGACGAAATAAGACAAAAAATGTGGAACGCTTCACGATTTTGCGTGTCATCCTTGCGCAGGGGCCATGCTAATCTTCTCTGTATCGTTCCAATTTTAGTATATGTACTGCCGAAGCAAGTACACTAGAGGACTGGTTAGAGTTTTCTTATATACTATGCTTGAAGTAGAAATATATTAGAGTGGTAGCCGTTTTTGAATTATTTATTGGGTTTCTTTCTTCGGCGAAGCCCTAGACAGGAGAGCGGCGCATGCGCGTGGACTTTGAGAAAAACATCTCCTCAGTATCGCGCGAGACTCGTGTCTCTTTCATTCAGCTCGAGCAGAAAATGATGGTACGAAGAAATAAGATCTATCTCTCCTTCGACAGCGTAGCTGCGGCAAGAGCCGGATAGAAAAGTTCCGCCCACCATCTTCCCGAATTCTTTTCTTAGTTTTATAACCCCACCGTTGGATGGGGTTCCAAAAATTGAGTCAAGCTCATTAAATTGTTCCTCTCCACGGTAATCTTTAGTAAAAGGCGAAAGATTAACTCGATGGATGAAGAGAAACCAGAGCATGTGAATGCCATATTTCAGTTTTTACATGTAAGATTTTAAAAAGAACAAAAAGTGGTACCTTCGCTTTTTCGAAATTGCGCACACTATCTAATTAACGTGCAATGCCCCCTCGTATCGCTATGTGGATTTATTCTCTTTAGCTTGCGATTCTATTTCGGAAGAAAAAAAAATGAAGGAGATAGTAACTCTTTTCGTCACGGTCCTCCCTTCAAATTGCGCGACTTGTTAAAATAAGTTTATAGAGCAAAAAGCTATACGTTACTTGAGATTCGCTTCATGTAAGATTCGCTTCATTCGAGCTTACCTGAACAACGCAAACTTGTTTGAAGTGGGCGTAAAGAGTAAGCCGAATGAGAGAGAAATAATATTGTCATTTGCGTGTCTGCTTTTTATGTAATTATTTGTCGCATGATAATGCCATCCTCGGGCTTCAAACCCACTGCTCGGCAGTTGGAAGCATTACCACGGAACCAACATAGCACAGCTATGCTATGGACGGGGAGGATCCTTCAAAATAATGCAAACATTTCTCTCATAATTTCAGTGGTAGATATCTAAAAAGTAAAAGTTGTAAGTACTAATAATAATGTTGTGTCGGATGGTGACTGAAATTCACGATGAGGTTAATGAGGATTTGAGATAGCCAACAACACGGGCAATTAATCTCAGTTGCATTTGTCGAGCACACTGCAAATTCTGTATATTTGCTGGAACTTTTAAGAGACTACAATGTTCCCTGATACTTTTCTTTCCCCAAACAAAGTAGTAAAAAATAGACTTTTATAACCGATACTTTTATTTATTAATTTTTTTTTTTTTTATGTACCGCATCGTAGATTTTGTTCCGTTGAAGGAAAACTAAATTTATATTCATTTTGCTTGCTCTTTCTTTATTAGAGGAGGAAAAATTGAAAGCAAGCTGTTCACAATACCGAATAAAGCTTTTCAGTAATAAGTAGGCGTTTCCCTTTCTAGCATACCTCTGAGTTTTCTGATGTCAAAAGCTTCCAGCATAGAGTAAAAGTTTCTCTTTAAACGACGAAATAAGACAAAAAATGTGGAACGCTTCACGATTTTGCGTGTCATCCTTGCGCAGGGGCCATGCTAATCTTCTCTGTATCGTTCCAATTTTAGTATATGTACTGCCGAAGCAAGTACACTAGAGGACTGGTTAGAGTTTTCTTATATACTATGCTTGAAGTAGAAATATATTAGAGTGGTAGCCGTTTTTGAATTATTTATTGGGTTTCTTTCTTCGGCGAAGCCCTAGACAGGAGAGCGGCGCATGCGCGTGGACTTTGAGAAAAACATCTCCTCAGTATCGCGCGAGACTCGTGTCTCTTTCATTCAGCTCGAGCAGAAAATGATGGTACGAAGAAATAAGATCTATCTCTCCTTCGACAGCGTAGCTGCGGCAAGAGCCGGATAGAAAAGTTCCGCCCACCATCTTCCGAATTCTTTTCTTAGTTTTATAACCCCACCGTTGGATGGGGTTCCAAAAATTGAGTCAAGCTCATTAAATTGTTCCTCTCCACGGTAATCTTTAGTAAAAGGCGAAAGATTAACTCGATGGATGAAGAGAAACCAGAGCATGTGAATGCCATATTTCAGTTTTTACATGTAAGATTTTAAAAAGAACAAAAAGTGGTACCTTCGCTTTTTCGAAATTGCGCACACTATCTAATTAACGTGCAATGCCCCCTCGTATCGCTATGTGGATTTATTCTCTTTAGCTTGCGATTCTATTTCGGAAGAAAAAAAAATGAAGGAGATAGTAACTCTTTTCGTCACGGTCCTCCCTTCAAATTGCGCGACTTGTTAAAATAAGTTTATAGAGCAAAAAGCTATACGTTACTTGAGATTCGCTTCATGTAAGATTCGCTTCATTCGAGCTTACCTGAACAACGCAAACTTGTTTGAAGTGGGCGTAAAGAGTAAGCCGAATGAGAGAGAAATAATATTGTCATTTGCGTGTCTGCTTTTTATGTAATTATTTGTCGCATGATAATGCCATCCTCGGGCTTCAAACCCACTGCTCGGCAGTTGGAAGCATTACCACGGAACCAACATAGCACAGCTATGCTATGGACGGGGAGGATCCTTCAAAATAATGCAAACATTTCTCTCATAATTTCAGTGGTAGATATCTAAAAAGTAAAAGTTGTAAGTACTAATAATAATGTTGTGTCGGATGGTGACTGAAATTCACGATGAGGTTAATGAGGATTTGAGATAGCCAACAACACGGGCAATTAATCTCAGTTGCATTTGTCGAGCACACTGCAAATTCTGTATATTTGCTGGAACTTTTAAGAGACTACAATGTTCCCTGATACTTTTCTTTCCCCAAACAAAGTAGTAAAAAATAGACTTTTATAACCGATACTTTTATTTATTAATTTTTTTTTTTTTATGTACCGCATCGTAGATTTTGTTCCGTTGAAGGAAAACTAAATTTATATTCATTTTGCTTGCTCTTTCTTTATTAGAGGAGGAAAAATTGAAAGCAAGCTGTTCACAATACCGAATAAAGCTTTTCAGTAATAAGTAGGCGTTTCCCTTTCTAGCATACCTCTGAGTTTTCTGATGTCAAAAGCTTCCAGCATAGAGTAAAAGTTTCTCTTTAAACGACGAAATAAGACAAAAAATGTGGAACGCTTCACGATTTTGCGTGTCATCCTTGCGCAGGGGCCATGCTAATCTTCTCTGTATCGTTCCAATTTTAGTATATGTACTGCCGAAGCAAGTACACTAGAGGACTGGTTAGAGTTTTCTTATATACTATGCTTGAAGTAGAAATATATTAGAGTGGTAGCCGTTTTTGAATTATTTATTGGGTTTCTTTCTTCGGCGAAGCCCTAGACAGGAGAGCGGCGCATGCGCGTGGACTTTGAGAAAAACATCTCCTCAGTATCGCGCGAGACTCGTGTCTCTTTCATTCAGCTCGAGCAGAAAATGATGGTACGAAGAAATAAGATCTATCTCTCCTTCGACAGCGTAGCTGCGGCAAGAGCCGGATAGAAAAGTTCCGCCCACCATCTTCCCGAATTCTTTTCTTAGTTTTATAACCCCACCGTTGGATGGGGTTCCAAAAATTGAGTCAAGCTCATTAAATTGTTCCTCTCCACGGTAATCTTTAGTAAAAGGCGAAAGATTAACTCGATGGATGAAGAGAAACCAGAGCATGTGAATGCCATATTTCAGTTTTTACATGTAAGATTTTAAAAGAACAAAAAGTGGTACCTTCGCTTTTTCGAAATTGCGCACACTATCTAATTAACGTGCAATGCCCCCTCGTATCGCTATGTGGATTTATTCTCTTTAGCTTGCGATTCTATTTCGGAAGAAAAAAAAATGAAGGAGATAGTAACTCTTTTCGTCACGGTCCTCCCTTCAAATTGCGCGACTTGTTAAAATAAGTTTATAGAGCAAAAAGCTATACGTTACTTGAGATTCGCTTCATGTAAGATTCGCTTCATTCGAGCTTACCTGAACAACGCAAACTTGTTTGAAGTGGGCGTAAAGAGTAAGCCGAATGAGAGAGAAATAATATTGTCATTTGCGTGTCTGCTTTTTATGTAATTATTTGTCGCATGATAATGCCATCCTCGGGCTTCAAACCCACTGCTCGGCAGTTGGAAGCATTACCACGGAACCAACATAGCACAGCTATGCTATGGACGGGGAGGATCCTTCAAAATAATGCAAACATTTCTCTCATAATTTCAGTGGTAGATATCTAAAAAGTAAAAGTTGTAAGTACTAATAATAATGTTGTGTCGGATGGTGACTGAATTCACGATGAGGTTAATGAGGATTTGAGATAGCCAACAACACGGGCAATTAATCTCAGTTGCATTTGTCGAGCACACTGCAAATTCTGTATATTTGCTGGAACTTTTAAGAGACTACAATGTTCCCTGATACTTTTCTTTCCCCAAACAAAGTAGTAAAAAATAGACTTTTATAACCGATACTTTTATTTATTAATTTTTTTTTTTTTTATGTACCGCATCGTAGATTTTGTTCCGTTGAAGGAAAACTAAATTTATATTCATTTTGCTTGCTCTTTCTTTATTAGAGGAGGAAAAATTGAAAGCAAGCTGTTCACAATACCGAATAAAGCTTTTCAGTAATAAGTAGGCGTTTCCCTTTCTAGCATACCTCTGAGTTTTCTGATGTCAAAAGCTTCCAGCATAGAGTAAAAGTTTCTCTTTAAACGACGAAATAAGACAAAAAATGTGGAACGCTTCACGATTTTGCGTGTCATCCTTGCGCAGGGGCCATGCTAATCTTCTCTGTATCGTTCCAATTTTAGTATATGTACTGCCGAAGCAAGTACACTAGAGGACTGGTTAGAGTTTTCTTATATACTATGCTTGAAGTAGAAATATATTAGAGTGGTAGCCGTTTTTGAATTATTTATTGGGTTTCTTTCTTCGGCGAAGCCCTAGACAGGAGAGCGGCGCATGCGCGTGGACTTTGAGAAAAACATCTCCTCAGTATCGCGCGAGACTCGTGTCTCTTTCATTCAGCTCGAGCAGAAAATGATGGTACGAAGAAATAAGATCTATCTCTCCTTCGACAGCGTAGCTGCGGCAAGAGCCGGATAGAAAAGTTCCGCCCACCATCTTCCCGAATTCTTTTCTTAGTTTTATAACCCCACCGTTGGATGGGGTTCCAAAAATTGAGTCAAGCTCATTAAATTGTTCCTCTCCACGGTAATCTTTAGTAAAAGGCGAAAGATTAACTCGATGGATGAAGAGAAACCAGAGCATGTGAATGCCATATTTCAGTTTTTACATGTAAGATTTTAAAAAGAACAAAAAGTGGTACCTTCGCTTTTTCGAAATTGCGCACACTATCTAATTAACGTGCAATGCCCCCTCGTATCGCTATGTGGATTTATTCTCTTTAGCTTGCGATTCTATTTCGGAAGAAAAAAAATGAAGGAGATAGTAACTCTTTTCGTCACGGTCCTCCCTTCAAATTGCGCGACTTGTTAAAATAAGTTTATAGAGCAAAAAGCTATACGTTACTTGAGATTCGCTTCATGTAAGATTCGCTTCATTCGAGCTTACCTGAACAACGCAAACTTGTTTGAAGTGGGCGTAAAGAGTAAGCCGAATGAGAGAGAAATAATATTGTCATTTGCGTGTCTGCTTTTTATGTAATTATTTGTCGCATGATAATGCCATCCTCGGGCTTCAAACCCACTGCTCGGCAGTTGGAAGCATTACCACGGAACCAACATAGCACAGCTATGCTATGGACGGGGAGGATCCTTCAAAATAATGCAAACATTTCTCTCATAATTTCAGTGGTAGATATCTAAAAGTAAAAGTTGTAAGTACTAATAATAATGTTGTGTCGGATGGTGACTGAAATTCACGATGAGGTTAATGAGGATTTGAGATAGCCAACAACACGGGCAATTAATCTCAGTTGCATTTGTCGAGCACACTGCAAATTCTGTATATTTGCTGGAACTTTTAAGAGACTACAATGTTCCCTGATACTTTTCTTTCCCCAAACAAAGTAGTAAAAAATAGACTTTTATAACCGATACTTTTATTTATTAATTTTTTTTTTTTTTATGTACCGCATCGTAGATTTTGTTCCGTTGAAGGAAAACTAAATTTATATTCATTTTGCTTGCTCTTTCTTTATTAGAGGAGGAAAAATTGAAAGCAAGCTGTTCACAATACCGAATAAAGCTTTTCAGTAATAAGTAGGCGTTTCCCTTTCTAGCATACCTCTGAGTTTTCTGATGTCAAAAGCTTCCAGCATAGAGTAAAAGTTTCTCTTTAAACGACGAAATAAGACAAAAAATGTGGAACGCTTCACGATTTTGCGTGTCATCCTTGCGCAGGGGCCATGCTAATCTTCTCTGTATCGTTCCAATTTTAGTATATGTACTGCCGAAGCAAGTACACTAGAGGACTGGTTAGAGTTTTCTTATATACTATGCTTGAAGTAGAAATATATCTAGAGTGGTAGCCGTTTTTGAATTATTTATTGGGTTTCTTTCTTCGGCGAAGCCCTAGACAGGAGAGCGGCGCATGCGCGTGGACTTTGAGAAAAACATCTCCTCAGTATCGCGCGAGACTCGTGTCTCTTTCATTCAGCTCGAGCAGAAAATGATGGTACGAAGAAATAAGATCTATCTCTCCTTCGACAGCGTAGCTGCGGCAAGAGCCGGATAGAAAAGTTCCGCCCACCATCTTCCCGAATTCTTTTCTTAGTTTTATAACCCCACCGTTGGATGGGGTTCCAAAAATTGAGTCAAGCTCATTAAATTGTTCCTCTCCACGGTAATCTTTAGTAAAAGGCGAAAGATTAACTCGATGGATGAAGAGAAACCAGAGCATGTGAATGCCATATTTCAGTTTTTACATGTAAGATTTTAAAAAGAACAAAAAGTGGTACCTTCGCTTTTTCGAAATTGCGCACACTATCTAATTAACGTGCAATGCCCCCTCGTATCGCTATGTGGATTTATTCTCTTTAGCTTGCGATTCTATTTCGGAAGAAAAAAAAATGAAGGAGATAGTAACTCTTTTCGTCACGGTCCTCCCTTCAAATTGCGCGACTTGTTAAAATAAGTTTATAGAGCAAAAAGCTATACGTTACTTGAGATTCGCTTCATGTAAGATTCGCTTCATTCGAGCTTACCTGAACAACGCAAACTTGTTTGAAGTGGGCGTAAAGAGTAAGCCGAATGAGAGAGAAATAATATTGTCATTTGCGTGTCTGCTTTTTATGTAA